>NW_009221057.1:0-63374 GCF_000690835.1 Fulmarus glacialis | reverse complement strand
AGAGGAGAGAAAGGCTAGTGCTGATTAGCAGTGTTTCCGGGACAGGGACAGAAAGTGGGGTTAAGGACGTTCTACTGTTAGCATTTCTACAGACCTTTTGGTGTGTCTGGGGCCAGGGCGGGGTAGACAGGCCATGCCATTGCACAGACATACAGCTCAGAAGGTGAGACACCTCCCAGCGGTACTCGCAGTCCTCAGGGAGCACCAGGAGCTATTTCTGTTTGAAATCAAAGATTCTTTTCATCTACAGAACTGCCTTGGTGCTTGAGAGCTGGAACATTGTCCTGATTTATTTATTTCCATGAAAAGAAATAATTTATTTTGTGAGTGAAATGGGGAAAAAAAATCAATGTAAATTATTTTAAATTAATTAAAAAAAAAAAAATTGCTAAGTTTACGGATTATTCATAATACAACTAAAGGAATTTGTAATAAACTGTCTAGTTTATCTTTATGCCATTTCCCTAATCTTTTCTTCTTTCTTCCCAGGCCCTTATAAATTTAAGGCAATGAGACGATGAAAATGTTAGAAAGCCTGCTTGTATGTCTTATGCAGCTGGGCTTTTATTAAAATGTCAAATGTTACTTCAGTAGATCAGACTGCTCGTTTCTGCTTTTTAGTTTTGTTCTTTAATAATTTGAAGGGGGGAAAATGGTTCACCAACCAGAATTTTCATAAAACTAATGACCTTGATTTCGTTCACTCATTTCTGAGTAATGATGATAATTTCCTCTATTACATATATGCTGTGAGTGTTGAACTTGAATGTAAATTGTTTTTCTTTTTTTTAATAAATGTTGTGATCTCTTTTTGGAATAGGTCAAGAAAAGTTTTAAAAATGTGGCAATTTATGGACCAGTCTGATATTGAAACCATGCGAAGTCTGAAAGATGCTATGGCACAACATGAGTCATCATCTGAATACAGGAAAGCGGTCAACCGGGCACTCAATATTCCAGGCTGTAAAGTCGTTCCTTTCTGTGGTGTATTTTTGAAAGAGCTTTGTGAAGTTTTGGATGGAGCATCAAGCCTCATCAGAATCTGTCCACGATATAACTCCCAGGATGAAACATTAGAGGTAAATGAGATTGATATTCTAAGAGGTTATGTTCATAGCCATCCAGTGCTTTATTTTATATTATTTATTATTTTATACGAAGGCATCATCTAATTAAAGTTTTCTAAACCGGACTGTTACCAGACTGTTTAGTTACATGGACGTCAATTTGATTCCCATAGTTACTGTAGCAATTTAGATTTGGTTGTTTATACCTAGTTCAGTATCGGAGTACTGAGAAGTTAAAGTTAATACCAAAGGATCATGGTTATACTTTGGATGCGTAAAGTAAGTATGTAAATCCTTAAAGATGTAACTATTTTCTGTTAAATGCTCCGACCTTCCACTTAACTCATTGGGAATTGGAAGGTTTTCAGTCCCTTAAAATCGGAATTCAGAAGCTCAGTGGACCATGCTTTTCCTCTGTGGAAAGAAACAATTCCTTCGAGTTTTATCATTTTGGTTTTAAAAGAAAAATGCCCCTGTTACATGAAAAGATTAAGACTGAGGCTTTTTAAAAGTTTGCAGGAGTTATTGTAACTTATGTTACTTGTTTTATGCAGTGATTTGGTCTGTTTAGGATTGGAAGTAGGTACAAAATCCCATTAGAAGCTAATAAGTACATGCTAAATGTTCTTAATTCTTGTAAAAATGTCTCCAGTGAGAAGTAGATGACACAATATTCTATTTATTACTATACTAATCTTTTAGATATCTCTAGTTTGTTTCAGATTACAGTGGACAAGATAATTTCTTGCAACGAGTAGGCCAAGATGGTTTAAATAATCCAGAAAAAGAATCAACAGCAAACAATATCTTTCAAACTATTCGGAGCTGCAATCGCAGTTTGGAATCTGAAGAGGGTGAAGATAATTTTAGTGAAGGGAGCGATTCGAGAAAAAACTCTTTGAAGGACAAAAACCGGTACCAGTAGGTCTCATTTTATTTTCTGTCATCACTTGCATATTTCATGTTTTTAATCTTTAATTTCCTTTTACCAAGGCTCGCTTTTAGAAATAAGGGCAACTTTAACCTCTTCCCTTGTATTTATCCTCTTCCAATTCAGAACTTCCCCCCCCTGGAGTTATGCTAAGTATCTGATACTCAAATGCTTGGAAACTCTCTGTATAGTTATATTTTCCCTCATGATGTAATTACTTCCTCTCACGATAAGGGTAAATCCTTTTCGTCTTACACATAGAGCTTTAAAAATCCACAGTTACGATTACAATTTTGATCTGTGGTGACAGGAATAGCACCAGGACATATCTGTTATCACAGTTCAGAACATTATATTCTGCATGCTCAGGCAGCGTTCTGTCCCCTTCAAAATAAAGGTTATTTATTATCCTTCAGAAGACCTCTTCTTTTAAGGACATGTTCATTTGAGGCTTTTAAATTATGTCCAGAAAAAACATCTGTAAGTCAGTACACATTTTGAATTTTCAGGTTGCTGTAGTCCTGCTATTTTGCATAGAAGTTTACTTAATTGTGTCCCATGTAAAAGCCCAGTGTTTACTAATCTCAGGTTTTCACTTCAAAGACCTGGTATATTCTGTACTATTCACCAGCAAGAAATATGGTAAATGCAAAGTTTAAGACATCACTTGATCTTCTAGAATGTTGCTTTGCAGTGAAGTTGCAGCCTATATAGACATAAGTGGGTCAGCATGAAACCAAGTAATCGTGAGAGTAACTTCAAATTAAGTAACAGAACTGTACTGTTCAGAGGTGAAGTGCTGTAAAATTACATGAGGGCTTGCATAAAAGAGCGTGCTTAGGTCACTGCTTGAGGTATTTCATTGATATGTGTATCAGAAATATCCATATGTTCACAAGTATCCAACATATTTCAGCTACTAACACATGAAATCTAATAAGTCATTGCCTGAGAAGGAACTACCATCTTCCTGTTTTAAATGCATTTATTTCATTAACATGCATTTCTAAATTTCATTTGAAATAAATAATCATTGTTTCCTGACAGAATGGTTTTTAATAGAATTATTCACATCTGGCTTTAGTTGCTTCTGGGAAGTGGAGCAGTAGATTAAGCCAAGACAGACAGTCCCACTTCTCTGTCCATTTATGTTGTCTCTTGACTGACTTCAGTTCAAATGCTTTCTTCCAGGAATTATTTTCTTTAATACGCCTTAAAATCAGCTTGCAACTCACAGTCACAATCAACATTTCACTTGGATGAACAAAGTAGAATATAAATATAAAAGAACAATATGGAGAAAATGAAGTTCTCTTTGTTACGTGTTTATGAAATCAGTTCTTGGTAAATTAGTTATTTATGCTTTACATTTAAAAATAATCTAGTAAGTTCCACTCCAATTAAAGTAGGAATTAAATGCAAAACCAAAAGCTAACATGACACTGAAATGAAAGTTTAAAATTTAAATGAACAAACCTGCAGATAGGTAATTAAAGTTATGTTTCCTGATTCAGGCTACTAACTACTCAGTTATTAGTATCTGTAGTTCTTGTGCAGCAAGTACTGATTTTAACAGTATAATGACTTGTAGTGAAATACTTCTGAAAGTATTAATTGAGCTCGAGTACCTCATAGACTTTGGAAATTCCCTATTCACGTGCCATATCCTTCCCGGGCATTCAGAGAGTTGGGTGAGGCACAGCAGCAAATTGGTGCAGAGGCAGAAGGGCCATATTCTTTTGTCCCTGTTGTATGGAGGCTGCAATGTTTGTTTTGTTTTTAATGATGTGAACAACTGAAGAGTTCTAAGGAAGAAACTTAGGTCTCTTTCTTGTGAGACCTAAGTCATATTTGCATCCAGCATTATAAAATCCAAATTATATAGTAATTATGTATTACCTGATAATTGTACTATTGTGGTCATAGAAGCAGAAAAATACACTGTATAACATGTTTCTCATTATTTTAAAATTGGAAGGAAGATTTTCAATTAGTTTGCCTTTTGCTAATTTGGATTAGTATTGTGGAACATGAACCCGCCAAAGCTGATAGGTTAGTTTGATTTGAAGAAAATGAAAGGCGTCTAATAAAATCAGTGGGTAGCTGTGTTAGCACACAGTTGTGTTAGCAAATAAACTCTATCACTCTGTAATCAGTGACCTGTTTAATCACCCTGAATTTCTGTACATGCCAGAGAAATATCAAACTTTAATTTTTATTAGAACTCTGTCTTGACAGTTCTCAAATATATAAAGGTAGGTAGGTAGGAAAAGACAAAAATGTCAAGTTTGAAATACAGTTTTTATAGAATGGTTAATCAAATGACCTATTAAGATGATCTAAACTTTGATGCATCGCTTTGTTAGCCTGAGCTCATCTTCACTTTTAAGCTTTCCTAATTACAGTAAATACCTTTTAAAATAATAGGGGAAAACCTCAAGTTTTTTCCTTTTTGTATCCCATGCAATTTTCCTCTCTAAAACTGCAATTGTTTTAAGGTTTCCTTTATCCTTTGTTTTCATTTCCTTGCATCTCAGTGCAGCCCATGTAAAGAAAGCTTCTGATTCAAACCGAGCTCTGTAAGTGTGTTCTCAGTAATTGATAGCTGTGTCGCTTTTGGCAGCTCCTGTCAGAGGTTATGTTTCTGTATATGATTATGTGCGTGTGCTTGGCTTACCTGCTTCTTGTACTGTTTAATCTGCAGCATGCCAGTGTTACCAAATGTGAAATAAGGCATAAACGAAGCTCTGACATTACTGTCTCCGCTATACTAGACTCCTCCAGCCATGCACTGCTGGAGTCTCAGAATACATTTTCTACCATTTTTGCAGAAACTTACTTGACTGTTTTGAGGGCATGGGGGAGAAAGAGCTGCTTTAGTTGTTTGTTTAATTTGAAGATCTTAGTCTTGTATAATACAGGTAAATATTTTAATGCACATACGTCTGGTAAGACTCTGGTAAGACAGTTTATTCCAGCTCAGTTATAATGCATGATCTTTATTTTTAGGAAGATTTCTTAAGGAAATAGAGCTACAGTTAAGGCTGATAAAGTTATTCTGCCTTTGTTTGTCAGTCCCCTCACGACAAGCAATAAATCCTCAGCCTGTTGGCCACTTTTAGCTAAATTTCACGGAGAGGTAGAGGTCTCACTGATGAATAAATTCATAAAGGAATCATTAGAATTGATGTATGGAATAAGGGTAGAATTAAAATTAATTAGTGCCCTGGGGAGAGAAGAGTTTGAGGAAGAGCTAATGGTTATCCGTGCTGTATAGCTTAGGGAGATAGTATGTGACAAGTCACAACATGAATCGTCTTTTGCTCGGCTGGTAGGACATGGGCAGGAGCTGAGAGTGCTGTGGTGATATGAAGGGGCAGCACTGAGGGTTTTAGGACAAGATACCTTGAAGAATATTCAGAGGAAGCTGTTTTGCATTTTATTGGCCGGATATCCTTAGGAAAATGTGCTTCATTAGTTTTGCTGTACACGGAACAGTTTGCTCTTTTTTATGTTCCTTAAAGCAGTATCAAAACATTGAACATTTGTTCATTCATACATGTTAGAAGCTTCTGTAGGGAAGAAATTTTATTTAAACTACCTCATTTATTAGTTCAGTATTGTTGCTCTGTATCTACTGTTTCTAATTATGGTAAAATATTTCAAAAATTTTGGTTACTGCATGCAAGTTTCATGTTAATATTTTGCTTAAGTAAAATTAAATTTTCTAATGGAAAGTATTTGATAAAATTCTTGCTGCATTCTTATGAGGAAGGCATGTATTTTAACCACTAATTTACAAGGGTTAATCAGAGAGTTATATAATGTGAAAGCTCTGCACATTAAATCAGTAATAGAACAGAGATTAGAAGTCCTGTCTTCAATCCACTAGATCCTGCTAACAGTTTCCACATATGGTACTTGATACTTCAACTGAAGCAATCGTATGCTGTGGATTTAGAAACCAGAATCACTTGGCTTTAAGATCCAAACTGAAGTTTCTTATTGTTAATGTAATGTTTGGAAAGTCTAAGAAAATATAATTATATTGTTACAAGAGTTATAATTAATTGCAGCAGCATCTATTAATTAATTCAAAATTGCAATAACAGATATTGTAATACTGTAAAAACTCCAGATGTTCCTGTAAGTCCAAATTCTGTAGTGACAATAGTATTCTTTTTATTTAAACTACAGCAGAAAAAATATTCATCAATCATAGCATAAATCAGCGCATGTAAATACAAGTGTCTCATCTTTGTTCACTTACAGATTTATAATTGGAGATCTTTCAGATTCTGAAAGTGATATATTTGAGCAGTTGAAGGAGTGGGACACAAATTCAACAGAAGAGCAACAAAAGGCTTTCTGCCATGGGATAGAACTCATTCCCTGGTACGTGTTATCTATCAGGGCTGATGTCCATCAGTTCATGCAACAAGGGGCAACCGTCATTCATTATGACCAGGAGACACATCTCTCAGCACGTTGTTTTCTTCAACTTCAGCCTGACAATAGTACTTTGACTTGGACAAAACCCACAACACTTTGCCCTGCAAATGCTAAGGCAAAACTGAGTGTGCTGGGTAATACTGCTGAGCTTGGAAAATACCAGTTTCTTGGCAATTCTGGACTGGTGGAAGGTTTTTTGGACTTGTTTTCAGCCAAGGCTGTATATATGGGACACTCTGGCATTGATATGCACACTGTGTGTGTTCAAAATAAACTTTGTAATATGTCCCTTGAAGAAAATGGTATAACACTACTTTATGGACTTCAGACTACTGATAATAAGTTGCTGCACTTTGTTGCTCCAAAATATACTGCCAGAATGCTCTATGATGGATTGCTGGAATTGACTAAAGCTGTAAGAAAAATGAGGAGATTCCCTGATCAAAGACTACAATGGCTACGGAAACAGTATGTCAGCCTTTACCAGGTAAAAGATGCTGTGATTTTGCATAAGAAAAGTTCAAAGATGTCAATAACTTAGTGTAATGCGATTAGTTTCTATTTTAAGTAAGCTAAGATTAAAGATGAGCGCCAAATCTCCAACTTTGTAACACAGCTTAAGTCGATAAGATCTGATTCTCCACATAGTGTTCTGTCAAACCTTGCATGTTTTCAATATACTGAAGTTAAATCTTTTTTTGTTATGAGCTCTTTATATGTTTGGAGTTTTGGAATAAGTATTTTATTAAAGAAAAAGCAATGAGTGTACTTGAAAAGGGTTCTGAAATACTGAGTGATGAGAGTTAGGGCAAAAAAAACCCCCAAATAGCAAACAAAATAGCCCTTTGGTATTCATGCAGTAATTAAAAATTGCCTCCTCCTGATGTTTTGTCTTTCATTGGTTCCTTAGAGATGTCTATATTATTGCTTAAGAAAATGTGTCTGTTCTTATTCTCCTAGTTTTGTTAACGCTGAGAATTTTTGTAGGAGGATGGGAGGTTTGAAGGCCCAACCTTGGCTCAGGCTGTTGAACTGTTCGGAGGCAGACGATGGAGTGCAAGAAACACAAGCACGGGAACTCTCACCAAAAGCACTGAGAAACCTAGTGTACAGAGAAACAACACTCTGGGAATAAGCACAGCTAAGAAAAAGAAGAAAGTACTCATGAGGGTACAATATTTTGTTATTAATGCTATTATCTGGCTGATTTGTTTCCTTCCAATAGTTACTGTGTATTCTGAACCAGAGAAAAGAAGTTAGATGATAATTTTAAAACTGTTCATTGCAGTTTCAGGTTTTGGGCTTATTGTTTTCCATTAGTTTGGGTTTCTTTTCTCATGCTTGAAGCATTCTCAGGACATGTGGGCACTGGGGCTAGCAGAAGGGGACAGAATCTTGTTGAGACCTTTAGGTGCTACCTCAGTATAAAGGTAAAATATTGGCAATAATAAAAATATTAACGTGCAAAGTGATGTTTGGAGGCTGGTGTCAGTTTCTTTGCTCCTTTTTGTTTTCATGCTCCCAAAAACATCACCACACTTATTCTGCCTCAGGGTAGCATGCAGTTTTATCTTATGTGGCTGACAGAAACACTGGACTTCGTCTGGGAGTCTCCTCTCTTTTCCTGGACTCAGCCACTTTCAGTAATAGCCAGGAGAGAGGAAAATGGAGGGACTAGTAGCTCGACACTATCCACATGTTCTAGTGGGCAGGTAGGGGAGATCCTCAAATGACAAGATCCATCCTCTTCAGGGCTCCTGTGCACCAGAGGGATAGTGTAAAACCAGCTGCACCACTTTAGAGAGGCGCGATCATTGTCGTCTTCTGTGTGATGTTAAACTGAGGTAACACCTAATGGTCCCACACTTCACTATGTATCCTGTTTAAGTTGTCTCTTTTCTACTGGTATCGGCCTTACAGGAGTCTGTTGCGTAAGGAATAGCTGATTTATCTCATGGTTTTGTTACAGATTGCACTGATAAAGAATGGGAAAAGTAGTGTTTTCAGGATGTTTATTATGGTGCTCATTATTTCTAGGGTGAAAGTGGAGAGGCCACTGATGATGAAATGGCAACTCGGAAGGCAAAAAGCTGTAAGGAATATCGTAATAGAAGCGGTTCGGATCCTCAAGATATTGATGGACAAGAAGAACCAGGTAGATCTATAGCTTCAGTACGTAAAAGTCCCTCAGGGTTTTGCTCAAAGTCTTTTTATACAGACATTTTTATGGTGTTAAAAATATATTTATGATATAAAATTACTTTTGCAGTTGAAACTGCAAATGCTATAAACTTTTAAATTAATTTCTGAGGTTGTTAATGATTGTTCTTTCATTTAGTTTCAGTAGCACTTCCTTTATGTTCAGATGAAATGGGTATATAAGTGTTGTTCAGAATGTATCTTTTTGACTGTCTTAGGACAAATCTAGAGTCCCTTTAGTGTCTTACTATGCGTTAATGAATTATGACATAGGTCTCGGACAAAAGCATTTTTATTGAGCCAGATGTAATTGTGCTGCCAACTTTTGTTTTTTCCATAGATCAAAATATTATTATTAATGCTTCTCCATCTAACAACCTGCCATCAAGAAGAGCTCACTCTCTAACAGCATCTGGATCTCCTAATTTAGGAGCTACAACATCTTCACCAGCAAGACCAGTCTCCTCTCCTGTAATGTCTTCAAGCAAGAGTCAGTCTAGGTAGGGACCACATCAATGCTTTGATTTAAAAAGAAAAAAAAGTTACTGTTACTTAATTATCATCAAATGTGGTTTTCGTGCCCAACTGATGAAATTTGACAAAAACAATGCCAGAAATGTCATTAGCCTTTTGATAGACATCTAAACCACATTGTAGAACAACACAGAACATATAAGCTGAAATACCATGAATCTGAGGATGGCTTTGTAGCAAGTCCCTGAGCAGCATGCTTCAGTTTGTGTCTGTTACATAGACAGATTGGAATGCTATTCTAAAACTACACAAATATGGAGTTTAACTGTTTCTCCAAATCTTCTCCAAAACACAGTTATAGACGTCTTCTGTATAATGAAAATCAACAGCCATATTATAGATGTGTGAACTGAAGTTCTGAGGTTTCTCAGCACAAGCCATTTCTACCTGGGGGAGTATTAACTTTTGCTGACATTCCTGGTGATGATTGCAGTACTGTCTCGGGGAATTGGAGGAACAGATTTGAAATCTTTCTCTTACAGGCCTCTCCTCCTTGAAGATTCGTCATTTTTGTGTCACTTAGGCAGTGCAAAAGGTCATGCTGTGGTTGTGCGGTGACATAGTGCACTAATGTATTAATTCTATGACTGGTAATAATGGTGGTGGTGGTAGTTGTAGTAATAATAATATAACAATGATAATAAGTCAGGGATGTGGATCGTACTTTATAACATACAAGGCCTTCCAGTGCCTTTTAACAGAATGAATACTGAGGTATGGTTATGAGTATGAATCTTGGGGTTTTCAGGAGAACAATGGTAAACAATGGAAGAGATTGCTGCTGCTGGTAGAACATTATTTTTGAAGAAAATGTCTTGTGTAATTGTTTATGTTGTGTATTTCTTAGGGATTTTTTTTACACTTAAAACGGTTGGATTTGGCAGTAGATGTGAGTAGTAGAGCCACCTGTGGACATCTGTGGTTGGCTGCTTCTCCTTTTAATACTGCTTTCTGAGACGCTTACTATGTTCTTTACTTTTTGTCCTTCACTGTCATTCACAACCATGGGATGAACATGCCAGACTAGGATTTAACTCTGTAAGACATTTCTCTTATTTTTTTTAGGGATTGGAACAGCTTTCTTTTACATTAAACTGAGGAAATACTGCTCTACTACCTCTGAAAAATGCTTCTCTGTTTTGCAAATCTGGTTTTTGCTTTTATGCCAAAATAATTGTTGTTTTCTAAATGAGATTAAAAGGCTCAATGGAGAACTCGCATTCCCGGGGGAAGGACAGTCTAATGTTCCCTTAAATCCTCTCAGTCCTGGGTTTCTGTACAGATCCCTGCGCACCTTAGCACTGTGGGCCTCCCCGAGTTATGACAGGTTTTCCCTGGCAAAGTTGTCTGGAAACTGCACAGCGTTGCTTGGTGGAGCTCGCCCCAACTTGATACAACCCTTCTTGCTAGAATTTGCTCAGGATACAGCTATATGGCTGTTTCATCTGTCCTGAGGAAATCTTCCTCAGAACAGAGTTACGTGTTTTATCCATTACCTTGACCCAGTTTTCATGGGCCATTAAGAGACTTGGAGCGCTGGAGAGAGTTTTATTCTTGGTATTTACCCTTTGGACCCTTGATAGGTCTGAATCGTGCTTGCCAGTTTCCATGTGTGTGGACACTTCACATGTGCTAAAAGAAATAAGTATCTGTAGTGCCTCAACTGTGATCAGTAAGTCTAAGCTATCAAATAGTTGGCTCTCTGCTTTGCTGCAAAGTCCTATGATCATCCACCCTATATGTGTATTAATTTCCTTCTGGGATCTCTTTTAAAGTAAACCAGCTGGTTGCCTCCAAGATGGAATTTAGGTGCAGTTCTGGGAATATTTGCTCCAGAGACTTCTGTAATTAGATCGTATGGATGGAGAGCTTACTCAGTCTTAAACCACCTACAATATACTGTCTCACAGGACACACTCCCAGCAAGGATTGTACCTTCAGGCAATCCACCCACAGTCATGGCATGCCCTATTGCTTTGTGTTACATTAAATAAATGGCAGTCTGTCAGGCAATAACATATGCCACTGCTTATTTCAGCCACTTCAGATAGAACGTGCACCAAAAATGAAAATGATATCTCAGAGACAGGCAAGCACCTTGGGGGACCAAACCAGACCTGAGCCAATTGCTGGGCAGTGCAGAGCAATGTGAACTTGAGCCTTCCTGCCCCACTCAGAAAAAGTGGCAGGATGATGCCTTTAGCAGTATAACTGACGGAGGAGCAGACTGGGGCAGTGGTCCACAAGCTGTGGTACGCATAGACTGCAAGCAGCACAATATTCTTCCTGAAAGCTGCTGCCCTTAACAGCGGTGATACATAAGCAAAGTAAGTTTGGGAACCCACACAGGCTGAACACAGACATCTTTTGTTTCTTTTTGCTCCATTTTTGTTGTTAATTCTGCAGTCTCATAAAAATCAAGTTATATACTTAGTTATACCCAACTAGTTTTGTCAGTAGCATCATAAATTAAGAAAAGTGAAATACCCATTTTCCAAAGTAACAGGAAGTTGGAATTACCTAGATAATGAAACAACCTAGGAAGTACAAGATCCTCTGGGAGTGCTTCTATGCATTTGTATGGCTCTGCACAGATTAGAGCCAACAGAGTTTATTAATTCAGATTAGCATCTGGATTTAGACTCAAACACTGACAAGACTTCACAGTTGGAGGCAATGTTGGACATGAGCTGGTTGTGCATGTTAGGTGAGTGCATGATCCCTCACAGAACCCAGAGCTTAGGAGAGCAGGGAACAGAGGGTCCCACAGGGCTGTGCAGAAACCTTTGCAGCACAGAAAGCTGAACTGGTAAAAAATGGTTGTTAGCTGCAGTGTAGCAGCTAGGAGGAGGAGAGCAAGATAGATTTCTAGTTCTTTTTCTTTGTCTCTTGCCATATAATATGTGCATTAACTTTACCTGACCAGTAAATTAGATTGCCTCCACCTAGTGAGAAGCGCTAAATAAAATAAAATTCCTTAAAATGAAAAAAAAAATCTAAATATAATGATAGCAATTTAAAAAGAGGAGGACCTGGCTATCTTTGTCATACCTTTTAAATAATAGTAATTCTTATAGGTAGAGAATGAAAAATGGTATTTTTACATATATAACTCACAACCTTAATGTCCCGACCTCCTTACAAATAATTTATGTTGAGAATAAATCCTTGTACAATCCAGATGTCCAGATAATTTCCAAGCACAGGTAGCCTGCAGCTGTCTTCTGTCCTCCTTTCAAAGCATATGTGCATCCAGCAAATTCCCAAGTTCTTTGGAAAGCACAGTTCTTACAGTGCTGCCTGTAAGGTGGAGGAAGCAGGGGAAAGGGTGGTAACGCCACTGGGAAACAGATGACAGGATATGGAAAATTAGAGATGGGGGCTTTTTTGCGAAGAGAGAGTAAACCACCTCTCTCATTAGCTCTATACAGGTATAATCCAGACTGCTACTAATTACAGTTTTGGTTGTTGTTGTTGTTGGGGTTTTCTTGGGGTTTTTGGCTTTTTTTTAACAACCTGTATTTATTACCCATGGAACGATTATGGAAGATAAGTCTTTAGTGATCAGATCCGGTGAAATGCTGAGCATTGTCATCTGCTGCTCGTCTTCCATTCAGTACTCTACAGTTCCAGTCTGTTTTCTGGAGTCAAGAGACTTTCCTCATCGTGGTTTATTTTTCTTGTTTGATAAAAATGTTAGGAATTATTTTAGGCAAAAAGTTATGTGTAGTATGTCAGTGCTTGCCATAGTGATGTCAAACAAATTGAACATTATCAACTAAAGTAGATGGTATTTTTTAATACTTTTAAATCACATTCTGTTTTCTATTGCATGCATCCATCCCAGGCCAGGAGTGAATTGAGGAATCCGATCTAGTATATATATGTAAAAAGTCGCCTGCTTGCAGCAGGTGACTGCAAATGTCTGTACAAACACTGGACAACAAGCTGGTTCTGTTTTTCCACCACGGTTGGAACTATTTGTACTGAACCTGATGGCAGAATTAATGGATTAATGGATTTGTAGATTTGGACATTACAGAGCAATAAAGTCTGACACACAGTCACCTAGTTGATATTTTGAAACAAGTACTGTAACTTCTGAAGTTAGTTATGGTTTAAACTAGACAATTCTTGATATTTGTGCTGGCTGCTTAGATCCCTCCCTTTTCAGGATGCTGGTGCTGGTGGATCCCAACTCCTACAGTGTGTGTTCATTGTGTTTAGGCCCAGGAAGGGGCTCAAGAGCTCAGCCCGTCATTGCAAATTAGTACATGAAATTCACCAAGGACTTGTTCATACTGCTCAAGGGATAGTTCAAGTTGGGGCCTAACTACACTTACTAGTGTAAATCCTGTAGTAGCCTAAAGATTTTGGGATGTGGCTTTTGGAAATGTACTGGTTCTGCTTCAAAAACTTTGTTCAGCTGCACAACTTAGGTTAACAATTGCAGTTATAAAGAAACTGGCTGGGCTTGGTATTGCTCAAGTCAACTAAAATAATTAGCACCAAACAGCTAGTTGTTTCTGTGATTATTTTCTGCCTTTGCTCTTAAGAAATTCCAGTCTGCTTTCCTTCCTTCAGCCCACAAAGCTGAAAGGAGGAAATCATTAGAACCTTGTTTCTAGAAGGAAATGGCCTCCAGAGGCTACCGTCTGAGCCTAAAAGAAGAGGAGGACTGTAGCTTGACCTGTCTTTGAGGTATCTGATGATAATCCTGACTGTTCTTGGGAAGTATCCGGGAAACCCATGGCCTGGGAAACAACGAGGGTTGAGTGCCAGGAAAGGGGAAGGGCTATGCTTCTTAAAATCTGCACCTTCAATGCTCCCAGATATAAGAAACCCCAGGTGCATAAGGAAAATATTTGTTTTTCTTGCATATCCAGTCAGAATATTACTCTTCCATTTTGACAGCACAGAGCTTTAAGGAATTCTACATCCATTTTATTTTTCCCTTAGCAAATCTTTAACGAACCTCATAAACAGCCTGCACTGCAAGAATACTGGCATTATTTTCTTTAAAGGGAAAATAAGAATGCTTTCATTTGTGCCTTTTTCATCAGGCCCTTTTGCACATGGAAGAGTTTTGAATAGCATGCATATACATTATCAAGTCTGGCAAAGTCTGCAATTGTCTTGAGGGAAAAGAATAGCTGCTATAAAAC
Source organism: Fulmarus glacialis (assembly GCF_000690835.1). Classification (NCBI taxonomy): domain Eukaryota; kingdom Metazoa; phylum Chordata; class Aves; order Procellariiformes; family Procellariidae; genus Fulmarus; species Fulmarus glacialis. The sequence continues at coordinate 49,026 of NW_009221057.1, read as the reverse complement.
AAGAAGGTACCAACTGTCGTTATGTATCTTGAAAGATACTGATGTATTTTCTTCTTCCAGACATTGCTAATAAATGTATTAAGGAGAGCATAAATAAAGTGTTAACAGAGTAATGCGTAATAGAAGTAGAAATTTAACGTAACCAAACTACAGCAGTCTCTTTCTGATTTAGCACATGGAGCAGCAGTAGCTGGCATGGCCGTGTTAAAGGAGGAATGAAGGGGTTTCAGAACTTTATGGTGTCTGATAGTAACATGACCTTTGTGGAATTTGTAGAGCTCTTCAAATCTTTCAGGTAAAATATATTTTTATTCTCTACTGATCTCATTCGTAAGTTTATAAAAGCGCAAAAATTGAACTTTTCAACTCTTTTCGCAGTGTCCGTAGCCGCAAGGATCTGAAAGACCTTTTCGATGTCTATGCTGTGCCTTGCAATCGATCCGGTTTAGAGCCTGCTCCACTTTACACTAATTTAAAGATTGATGAAAATAGCAGTGGATTCCAGCCTGATTTAGGTTTGTTAAAGAGGAAGATAACAGCTGTTAGACTGCTGAACAGCTTCAGTTATTGGCCTCAAGAAAAAGTGTCTCAGTCAGTCTCATAAAGAACTATCAATTACAAGTTTAAGTAGAGGATTGCTGCCTTACCTCCACTAATACCTAGTTAGCAGGATGTAGACAGTTTCTTTGTTCAGAAATGAAAGGGAGAAAAAGTATTCCTGCTCTACATTAGCCAAATATATTTGTAACCGGTATAGCAGAGGCATAAAACTTGTTGCTGAGCGGCTGGGCCCAACAGAGGGATTTGCCTCTGGTTGCAGGAGCTCTGGAAGGGCTAAAACACAGAGCAAATGTAGGGAGGAGAAATGAGGACGCTGTGCCCTGTGTCTCATTTGGTTGTTTTTTCCTCTCTCTTTTCCTAGTAGATCTGCTTTATGTGGGACAAGGGGGAAGGAAACCTCTGTCCTCCTTTACATTCCCCAGTTACCATAATCTAAGTCTGGAGCTTTGTCCACATTTAAAGAAAACAGCCTTTCTGCCAAGCAGCCTGTGAGGAGGGTACAGTACAATTGGCATATGGGACTGGAAGAAGATAAACGGTGATCGCGCAGGAAGGGTATGGGGTTGTACTCAGCGAAGGAAAGGCTTTGAGGCTGTACCTGGTGGTGAGAGGAAGCAGGAGGGTTCTGGGTGACAGTGTGTTGTGTGAGAGGGTGTCAATCCATATTAAAGGTTCCAGGATTTTGTTTTGTCCGCTCCCACTGTTTTCATACATGCTTAATCCTCTTTCTTCTGTTAGTGAATAGAAACAAGATGGTTTTGTTTTAATTTACTATGTCAGTGCTAAAATATTCAGTCAGATATTCATGTGTGTTACATATTACATTATATTCTATACAGTATATATAATACACATAGTTATATAGCTTATATTTGTATTTCCTTTTTTTTCTTTTAAGATTTGTTGACTAGGAATGTTTCAGACCTTGGTTTATTCATTAAGAGCAGGCAGCAACTATCAGACAACCAGAGGCAAATATCTGATGCTATTGCTGCTGCCAGTATCGTAACCAATGGTACTGGAGTTGAAAGCACATCCCTGGGAATATTTGGAGTGGGAATCCAGCAGCTAAACGATTTCCTAGTGAATTGCCAAGGAGAACACTGCACCTATGATGAAATCCTCAGTATTATCCAGGTCTGTAGTACAAACATCTTGCAATTCCTTTTACTTGAACTCTTGTTACTTCTGTTTTCCCCACCAGCATTGTCTGCCTTGTAGTCAGAATAGCACATCTGTGTGGATATCTCCTTTCACACTGATTTTGTAACTACAGTTTACTTGAAGTTAAAATTTAATACTATCTTTATTCTGGGCTATAAAATTGTGCAGATATCCGTAAAAAGAAAAAAATCATGCAGATAAACAGTTTTATTGGCTATGTGCCCTTTATCTGGAAAGGGATATCACCACTGGGAAGAGTATTCATGACAGTGCGTTGGTTTCTCCTTGTCTGTGACCACCTTTGATAGAGCTTAACACTAATTTGGAACTTAAAAAACACCATTTCCACATATTTTTATTTTATTATAAAAAATTTTCCAGAGCAAGCATGGACATTTTATTCCCTTATGTACAATGGCTGAAGTGATTAGAAAGTATGTGGAAAATTTTGAATTCCTCCAAACATGCATAATTAATATACTCCAAAATTAAGTCCCCATTTAGCAGTTAACAAAGGCTGTGTATTTCAACTATCAACATGTAATATAAAATCACGAAGTTTAAAAGACAGAAATTCTAAAGAAACATCAAGTTAGCATACCACAAGTCTCTTTAATTTGAGATGGTGGTGTGTTGTGTTTAAGCACAATAGATAGGAGAAGGATGCCTGATTATAGATCCTTTTTAATTTCAGCTTAAGTGCTGACTCTGCTTTGAACAGGAGGTTGGATTAGATGACCTCCCAACATCCTTTCCAATGTGAATGATTCTGTGATTTACAATTATGAGATTAGTATGCTTGTTTAGCGATCTGTAAAACAAGCATGAGCATATTGCAGGCACCTAATTACTTTATCCACAAAAAGACGGGTTTTAGATACTATGGTTAGTTCAATGAGCAGACTACACTATGAAAATATGAAAAAGCCATATTTCTAAGGATTGTTGTTATATGTCTCTTAAATTTCTTCCTCTTTATAGAAATTTGAACCCAGTGTGAATATGTGCCAGCAGGGGCTGCTTTCTTTTGAAGGATTTGCGAGGTAATTATTTATGTGTTAATTTTTTATATAAGATTACACCAGTGTATTGATGTTTGTATGACAGTCACAAAATACTCAGCACAGCATAAAATTTCCTCACATCTTCTCATCTCTAGATTTTTGATGGATAAAGACAACTTTGCCTCCAAAAATGATGAGTCACAAGAGAATGCTGAGGACTTGCACTTTCCACTGTCATATTACTACATAGAATCTTCACACAATACTTACCTTACTGGCCATCAGCTTAAAGGGGAGTCCTCGGTAGAGCTCTACAGCCAGGTATGCAGGATTGGATCGTTGTGTAGTTTTCAACATGAACTTGTTTGTTTAACTGGCAAGTCACAGAAACATGACCTTTTTGCTTTGAAAATCTAAATGTCCTAAACCCCTGCTTGCAAAACGTTGGAAAACATGATGTGTGGGAAAGCTGCCTGTAAGCACAGTTGTGCTCAAATGCCTTTTCTAAGGGAAAAAAAAGGGTTTAGTTTGAGATTCATAGCATTTAGACACCAGTCGGTCTGACCCAATCTACTAAAATTAGACTTTCCCACAGGAAAGACTGATCTAATATTTTAGTTCATTCAGATGTCAAAAACACTACTCAAGTACTGTACGTTGCACTGCAAAGACAAATTTCAAATGGAACTATAACTTCTAAAAACATTACTTCTAGGAATATTCTACGGTTTTTTAGACTTTGTGCCTGATTGGTGGTGAACAGGAAAGGAACGATTTCTCCCTAGGGCTTTTGGTTCTGTGTTTGTTTGTGTATATATATATTTGTGTGTCTGTGTATTTACCAAATGCTAGAGAAAGCATCAAACTTCCCGTGATTAGTGTTTTTATTACTCTAAATGTTAATGACTCACCATTGAGAAGGGCTCATCTGGTGTCCCATGTGCTGCTTCGCCTGGAGTTATAAGACAAGAGGGGTGAGGCTGTGTTAGGGAAGCCCGAATAACATGATTGCATTGAATAATGCAATTGCAAAGGAGGTTTCTGTAGTAGCACTGCACAGAGTGATGTGATATTGTATTGGTAATAGATGGGAAGTGAGATAGAGCTCAGCTGGCTCCAAAATTTGCATGATGCAGAAAAGCTTCTTCCTGTCCCTCAAGTAGTTGTCGCCAGAAGAGAAGGGGCACTTTGTTCTGGCTCAGTATCTCTGGCTCTCACAGAAGTGGTGATGTGCCAGCTATGGGCACAACTGCCTGAAATCTAATTATTCAGGTTTTGAATAGGAGAAGTAATTTTTTCTTTGTTCATGAATGTTTTTGCTGGAAATGGTTTTGATTGTCGAGATCTTTGTTTTCAGTAAAATATTTAATTGTAATACACATAACTCAATAATAGGCATGCTAAATATTGATAGCAATAATAAGCTGGGCTGCCAACAGATGGGTTAGCTTATCTTTCCCTCCATCCTTCCTCTTTGCTTTCTTCAGTGGTTTTCTAGCAAGTAGGGCTTCTAAAATAAATAAATGAATAAATAAAAAGTGGATGGCTGGCTGGCTGTAAATTAGCTTAGTATCATTAAATAAGATGGCCTGGCACATTTCCATTCTAACTATCCTCATGGAAGTTGTTCATAAGACATTATTTTCAGTCCTTCTTCTATTTAAAAAAGTAACAACAACAACAAAAAGAACCAGCAAACAAACTGCAGATGCCATGCCCATAAGCTGTCATGGTAGCAACCTGGAATAAATGCCATGTTGCTTTGTAGTTGCTTTTGCAGGTAGAAATATGGAAATGTTTCTCTGCCTCAGAACATCAAACTATACATTAAGAACCCCTTTCTGCAAACAGATTCCATGTGTCCTGTAAGATACCATGAATTTCAAAGCTTTATGGTACGGTTGGACTTGATGATCTTAAAGGTCTTTTCCAAACTAAACAATTCTATGATTCTCCTAAGAACATAAACGCTTTCTTAATTTTCCTACTCTTTCTCAACCTAGGGAATGCAGTTAGCTGGGGACTGTAGCTTCTGTCGGCTTTGTTTACTCCACAGAGATTGCTGTTTCCAGCACTTTTGCTGAATCACTGGGCTTTCATTTAGTTCTGCAATGTCTGTCTTCTGCTTTGATGGCATGAGGCTGTGGCTTATACATGCTTACACTGTTCAATTGCGTTGTAGGTTCTTTTACAAGGCTGCAGAAGTGTAGAATTAGACTGCTGGGATGGCGATGATGGGATGCCTATCATTTATCATGGGCACACTCTTACTACTAAGATCTCTTTTAAGGTATGCTGATAATTGCACATAGAAACAAAAAATGAGAAGGAAATCTGTCACTTTTTCTCTAGTGAAGGAAAAAATTTGCCTACTAGAAAAGTACAAATCCTAATGGGCTAAATCCTAATAGAATATGAACTATGGACTATGTCAGACATGAACTCCTCAGTTGTAGATACTATGCTTTTCAAATTAGTTTTTGTAGCATATGTACTGTAATTTTCTGTCTTTTTATTGTCAACATAACTAACATAAGTAGCTGTTACCAGTTCTGTTGTAACAAGATGCTAGGTTGATATGTAGAAGCTTGTTTTGAAAGCAAATTGTGGATTATTTCTTCTTAGAGGGGAAGACAGATGACTTCCTTTCTCCCCTTTCAACTAACAATAAGTTAAGTGAATGCTGCAAAATAATCACATGTTCTTTCAATGACCTTTCTTTCTCACAGGAGGTAGTTGAAGCTATTGATCGCAATGCATTTATCACCTCTGACATGCCAATTATCATATCAATAGAAAACCACTGTTCATTGCCTCAGCAACGCAAGATGGCTGAAATTTTCAAGGTAGGCCATAAACTGTGGTAAAGTATTCTAAGCAAATGCCTTGGGATTTTCCATAATATATCACATGTTCTCGATATTTCAGAATGTATTTGGAGATAAGCTGGTAACAAAGTTTTTATTTGAGAGTGATTTTTCTGATGATCCCATGCTTCCTTCACCTGGCCAACTAAAAAGAAAAATCCTGCTTAAAAACAAGAAGCTGAAAGCCCATCAAACACCAGTGGATATATTGAAACAAAAGGTAAAGTCCTTCCTTAGTAGCAAGCAGTGAGACCTAACTTTTGTTAGAAATAATTCATTTGTGTTTGAAGTTTTTGCCATTCCAATATGTACAGCAGAATGATCTAATGCATATTTATGCTTGGAAGACTCACAGTGGATTGCAACACTTTCAAATAAGTAGACAAGACATATAGTGAAGTATAGATACAGCATAAAAAAATTTTAGTGTATTTTAGTTTTATAAGACTTCATAATATTATGATTAGCACCACATGTCCTATGTGATAAACATAAATGAAGTTTCAGTCTGAGGCTATAACATTTGCTATTCATGTTTGTTAAGAAATAGTGATATGCATTGAGTATGTGTGTATATATACAGTATGTAGTAATTCTTAGTAGAATTCTGCTTTGTTTCTTTTTTCATATTCAAGCCAGGCAAATTCTTTCTTTCTTACTCCCTTTTCAGGGCGACTCTGCTATTCAAGTAGTGCTTATACCTGTATGAGAATTTTTTTGCTTTCTAAAAATTAGGGCTGCATCTCTGGTAACCTCAATCTAACAATGTCTATGGTTAGTCAGCAATTAGATTGAATCCTTGAAAACTAATTGCTTTTACCCAAAACGTAAACACAATTGAATTAGAATTGAATTCTTGTATCAGAATAAGTAAATCACACTGATCGTACCAGTATATGGACATTCTTCATCTTTTAAAAAAGTTTTAAACTGTTTCCAAAACAGCATACCTCAGACTGGAAAAAGACAGTCTTGTTCTGAGTAATGTGCAAAGTGGGCATTTTCCCATAATTAATCAGGTTTCATATCTTAGTGGGTGTTTTCCTACCAACACAAGTTTTCTTTATATTCAAACCCTTAAAATGGTATTTTAGTTTGATCTTAACAATCTTACTTCTTTCTCATTATATATATTCAGTGTTTTCATATAAATAAAATCAGATGCAAACAGTGATGAAAACTCTTTTGCTTTTTAAAAATACTTACCAATAATGTAATAAGTGGTTCTATTGCTGTAGGCTCACCAGCTGGCACATATGCAAGCACAGGCTAGCAATGGTGCTAGCAACCCCACACCTACCAATGAAGAGGAAGAAGATGAAGAGGATGAATATGACTATGACTATGAATCTCTCTCTGATGGTAACAATATATATTAATTTATTTATTACAGTGCTGGTTTTAGAACTGTAGCAATAAGGCATGTAAATACTCTAGTTCAGGAATGATGTAGGTAAGTTGATCTTACCTTGTGAGAGGAAGATGTACTAAATGTCCTCGGTGGCACTTTGGTGCAGTAGCCTATAATACTGTGAAAATAATTTGATTGTGTAGAGGACTTGAGTGTGACTTTAATTCCAACCATTAGATGTTTTAACTGTGCAGTGTATGCTAAATTGTAGTGTTTATAAATTATACCTTATATTATTTATATTATGCAAAAATGATTGTGTTCATAGTGTACTCTTATCTACATTCGCCTGTATGGTCTTTCCTAAGGAGTTCAGACACCTGAAAACTCAAGGTTCACAACAGGCTTAGCCCTTGCGTCCGCATGACTGCCATTAAATTGACCTAAGATGGAGATTGTCCCAAGTCCTCCTTCATTACTGTCTAATCCCAGACACACCTGAAGTACCTATTTTAGTTACATTTTCAGCATCAGCTGTTCACTTCATGCGTGAGGGTGGAGAAGCCACTGAGTCCCTGGCTTGTTCAATAAAGATGGCTTTATTAAAGCTTTTGCTGCTCAGTGAAAAAATGGCAAGGCATGCCTTACTGACTTGCCTTGTAAGTTCATGTGCTGTCTACGCTTCAGCTATCCTAGCCTTCAGGAACTGGCATTTTAGGATAAATCCACCTTTAGGGGCAGTTTATAGATTGGATATAACGATCGTCATGCCAGAAGTGGTAAAAAATACTGCAGCTACTAACTTCCCTACTTCCTTAGCTCTCCAGTTCAGTCTGATTTAACTACAGATGAAGGACAGAATGTGCCAGGCTGAGGTGGCTGAGCTGAAGTCATGCATCTTGTTTTGCTTCTCTTGCTGCTGGGCTGGTAGATTCTGGTAGAGCAAACAGCTGGAGTCAGAAACTTTTAATCCTCTCAAGTTTTGTTGAAGAACATTTGTCAAAACCCCCATGCATGGATTGAACAAGCTGGATGCATCTAAATGGATTACTCATTGTTTTTCATCGGTAATTTTCAGAGAATATATCAAAGTAGATCACAGTGTGTTTACCCAAGGAGACAGGAGTGATGGTACAAGCGATACCAAGCTCTTTGGGTAGTTATATGCTGCACCATTGTTAAACACCATAAATGGGTCACAAAACTGACAAAAGGGACAAAAAAGTTACAGATGCGCTTCAGTGTAGATAAACAGAAGGTAATACATTTACGGGAAAAAACTTAAACCTTGCTTATGTGATTCTAACCTCAACAATGGCAGTCACAATTTGGGAGATCATGGAATTACTGAAAGTTCTCTGAAATCCTCAGCTTGGTGTGCAGTGACAGCCAAAAGATGGGGATCATCAGGAACAGTACTGAAAACAAAACATCTTTTTGCTTCTATATAACACCTTAATATGCCACAACTTGAGTTCTGTGTCCAGTTCTTGCCTCTGATCTCGAGAAGGATATGGTAGAGTTAAGGAAGTTAGAGAGAAGGGCAACCAAAAAAGTAAAGAGAGTATGGCGGTGGCCTTGCACGAGTCTGAAAAGGCTGGAATTCTCCAGCTGGTAGAGAAGAGAACTGAGGGGTGAATTTGAAGCAGGTTTACTAACTCATGAAGTGGTGGATAAGAGGAGTACAGAACTGTTGCTCATTCAGTCTAGGAGGTGCTCAGTAAAACAAATCTAAAAGACAAGATCAGTCTAAAACAGGTAAAATAAAGTATTTCTTTGTGCAGCTGGTAGTAAACTTCTGGAATTTGGTGTCACGGGAAATTGTGGAGGCAAACGGTAGCAGCAGATTGAAAAAAAGCAAATGTTATAGGTAGAAATGTATGGTCCAACATCACTAATATTCAGCAATTGTGGATGTTGGGGTGGTACAAGGGAAGTGGACCATGACTGGTAGCTGGATGCTCTCTTTAAACAGCATCTCCTGTTGCCACTGTCAGTTGGGCATGTTCTCCTAGTTAAAGTACTTCACTCATTGAACCTTTAAGTCTAATGGGTACCTGCTTAAGTTCTAGGTACCACGTTCAGAGAAGATGTAAGGCTCGAGCATGCCCTGCAGCACAGGACTTCTTTCCAGTTGGTCTCTTATTTACATTACTTGCTTCTGTGTTAATTATTTAAAAAATTAAGGACCTGACACTGCTTGTGGACTAGCAGTATTATTTATGCTAATAGGAAAATTTATGAGTTTGGTGCTGGTGGTGCCTTCAGTTTCTAACAAAAATTAGAAAGTTGACCTAACTGGCTACTTGAGAATACTCCTTGTGTGGGACAGGGTGGAGAGAGTGTAGATGTAAATTGCTGTGAAAAACTTAAATATTTGTTAACACACTTGCCAGGAAAATATTGCAAGCTAACTGCAGTAAGTGATGTTTGAGCAATGTTCTAGTTAAGAGAAGGTTTGAGAAATCTGAAGCTAGCAAGAAGCATTCACACCTTCCAATATGTGAAGGAATCTGCGGAATGGTTTACTGCTTTATTACAATGATTATTCTTTGGGATCTTTAATTATGTTAATATTTGGCAAAACTAATCTAAATAATGGTCTGTAAACTTTCTAAAGGATTTTCAGTTTTATTTTCCTTACTGATACATTAGATTTGCGTAAGGCTAATAGTTTTACAACTGACACTTAATTTTCATTTCTCTGGCTGTAAATCTTAATTTCCTTTACTCTTATTCCCTCTCTGACTCCGTTTCCCTGTAGCTGATGTCCTTAATGCTTCTCCTGCTCCTAACAGCCAGGAAGGTAAACGCCATTTGGTTGAGCATTTTAACTGCATGAAATCAGCACTGCATCTCCAGCCTGTTAAATGTGACAGTGTGAATATATGGTTTCTACTTCATATTAAAAATGCAATCAGATATTTTTATACGGCATTGTTAACAGGTCAGGAACTCTTAGAAGACTGCATGTGTGACACTGGTTATTCATAAAAAGAATATGGTCAAAGCATCAGGAATATCAGGAATGAAATAAAACCATTCCTTTTGTGACAGTTACAATGTTTTGGTCCAGAAAGACCAAATTAGTAGGTATATTACTCTCTGATAAAGTAGCAGGTACCAAGCTACTTCTCAAGTAGCTTTGAAGAGGAATTTCTATAGATATAAAAAATATTTGTTCACAGTGAATGTAAGGAGAGGAAAGCCAAAACTTCCTGTACAAAGACGTGTACATGTTTGATTTGGTTAATTGTGTTTGGATTTGAGCAATTCTTTGTTGTTCAGCAATACCAGTTGTTTTCAGATGGCAGGCTTAATTCATTAGACGATTTTGTTTTAAGCATCGTCTGAGCACAAAAGGATGGGCTTTTAAAGAAGTGCAACATATTAACCAAAGCGGAGCATTAGATTTTTAAAGTAGAAAGTTACTACTAAAAGAGAATGCTTTGACCAGTAAATGCATTATTTCAGCATCTGGTTATTCAGAAAAGATTCACAGCATTGTCCACAAATACTGTTAATTCAAATTAAATTTCCAGTTGAAATTGTTTGGCTTTATGTTTATTAAAATCCCATTAATTTTTAGATAACATTCTTGAAGACCGACCTGAGAATAAATTATCAAGTGATAAACTGCAGTTTGAATTTAATGAAGAGACTGCCAAACGAATAAAGAAGGCTGATTGTGCTACTTACAATAATAAAGGAAAGGTAGTTCCATTTCTTCCCCCTTTCTTCTCAGCCACACTTTGATATATAACCAGCTTCAAAAGGATTTGAGCAGTTTATGTAGCTGAGACATCAGATGGCAAATGTGCTTTAATGAAGACAAACAGTAGAAAGCATGGAAACACACCAGAGAAAATAGATTATATAGAACAAACGCTCAACATACTGTTCAAGAAAAGTCCTCAGAGGTTATTTTATATACAGCATGTTTGGCTGAAAATTTTAACTGTCATTGCTCTCAGTGAAAAACTTCATTGAAGCTAAATCCAGAAGTTTATTTAGATATTTGATTTCCATTAACATCAATGGAACTGAAGATTTCGTCTGAATCTTCAGCATGTTTTGTGTATATATAAATAACATATCATACTATGATATCAGATAACCACATTACCTTCTATTAAATCATCTGACAACTGAACCACTGCATTGCTGTTTAGTAAATTGTAGTTTCTCCTGAACACAGATGTTTTTTGTCTAAATGTTTGTAGAACTGACTCTACTGAGGCCTTCGCACACTATTCCAGTATCAGGAACAGGTATTGATGCATAAACCTGCACATGGAGGTCTGCTAGGTGAAGACGGCAAACCATATAGGAAGAATGAGATAAAGAATTTTTAGGACATAAGATATGCAAGAGTACTTTCACATTCAGTAATTTTCTTCTTATATGTTCCTGGAATTGTCGCTTAGGTGTACGATATGGAGCTGGGTGAAGAATTCTATCTTCCGCAAAATAAGAAGGAAAGCAGACAGATAGCCCCTGAGCTATCAGATCTTGTCATTTACTGTCAAGCCGTAAAGTTCCCTGGTAAGTACACTGCCCTGTTTTATTGCTTTAGGCTTTCTAATTCTTGGAGACATTATGTTTATGTTTTGAATTAGTTAGTACAAGCATTTTCAAACTGAAGTAGCCTCGGAGCTTTTTTCTTGATGATTTGGTAGTCTACATAATAATAGCTTCTGGCTGAGAAGTAGTTACATAAATTATGTGAAGACATATTGTTTGTCATACTAAAACATTTACAAAAGTGAAATTTGCCAGTCTTCGCGACTTAGACATCTGCTTCATTGCCGAATGACAGACGACAGAAAGCTTTATCTTAAGAGGTCCAAGTTTCCATGTAAGGACATACTGAATTAGGAAGGAAAATATTCCTCAAACCTTGCAGGAAGAGCTTCTTTAAGTGACCTCATTTTAGTGTGTTTCACCTTTGCCTACAGCTGCATCTTCTGTTCTTTTCTAAGTGGATAAGGGGGGAGCCATTTCGGGAGGTAAAGCAGCCTTCTTATGGGGGGGTGTATGTGTGCAGACAGCTGATTGCATGCTCACACACACTTTTTATGGAAGGGGTTAAGGAAATAGGAGGGTCTTTTGTACAGTAGGAAGAATAATGTTTGCAAAGGAAAAGGAAAGGGAGTAACTGAAGAGGAGATCACTGACAGTTACTTGCTCAGTACTGAAACATGAGGTTGAGTATGTTTTGGCTCATACTGTGTACATAAATACTTTTAAATTGAGAATTTATTGTTTATTGATGTGTTTAATGTTTTGAATGAAAAATCTGCTTTTTAATGGAATGGTTCTCTGTGGAAAAGTTAGCAATTCTGCCAAATCATGATCTTATACAAAAAGAACTATGATCAGATTAGAGAAGCTAACCAAACATAAAATCGTGTCAAATAGGCAAGATAAACGTGCTGAAAAATGGAGAGACATTCTTTTATAATCTTCTATAACTTTAAGAATTGTAGGTGTCACTTGTAAAAATAAGAACTTCTAAAATTCAAATCTGATACTCTTTTTAATGAAATCTGCAATAAAGTATCTTTCAAATAAAATATTTTCTTTTAAAGAATGATATTCAAGATTAAACAGAGATAGTTTAAGTTGTTCCAAGCATTTTGACACACAAAGAAGTTCTGATGCTCTAAGAAAACTTTAAAATATTTCAGGTTTTTAATGTAATTTCAGTTATAAAAGAAATACGTGCTTTCCCTATTAGATTTCTTCCTCTTGCTTTAAAGGGGACGTGAATAGAACAATTAAGAAAATGAGTTCCTTTCATAGATGAACACATGAAGCTGTAGAAATTAGTTTTCCAACGAACTTTGTCTCCTTTGAGACAAATACTGCCTCCTCTGCAAGATACGTAGACTTCCATGGCCACCATGCTACTGATTGGATTCCTCTGCTCAGCAGGAGAGACGGACATGGTGCACTGCCATAACCCAATATTGTCCATTAATAATGAGAACAAGGCTGGTGCATCCGTGACTATGTAGCTCTATTGACCGGGTTCCTAACCAACTCAGAAAATGCAAGAGTTTTGGAAATAGGGAGGGCAGAATTCATGTCAGTGGCTGATCAACGGTGTAAATACTTTATTTCTCCTGCCTTCATGTATTTCTATTCTGTGTTTACAGTTGCCTATGTCCCTGAATGTTAATCACTGATTTGTGATTGTAAAAAAGGACAAGGACCGTTATGTTCACTTATCCTAGCCTACTGAGTAACACAGACTTCCCTGAGTGCTCCCTGGTCAAAACAGAATTTATCATGTAGAGAAAAATAACATTTATTGTTTATAAAATCTCTGGTAACAAGGAACCCACCACAGCTCTTGCTATTTCAGTGGTTTTTAACCCTTAGAGTCCTTGCTTAACTTCAGTTTCAGTCTGTTGGATATCATCATACCATTATCTAAGAGGGCTGTTCTTTTGGGTCACCCAAGATGAGGGCAGTGAAACATACTTGAGCACAGTACTGCTATAACCCACTGGCACATGGCTCGTTGCCTTACGCAATGAGTAGAGAAAGTTGAGTACATAAAAACAGGATCTGCACAATGAAGTGCAGAGAGCAGGGAGTCACCTGAGCTAACCAGCATGAAATTCAGTCACCATCTCCATTGTGTCAGACTATCTGCCCCTGTGGTATCACTTTTCAAGAAATTAAAGTGAACATAAAAAAGGGCACCTTACGTACAAAAGTACCATAAATTCTTTTTCAAGGTCTGCAAACCTGCAGATTAACCAGCTGTTGGTCTGAAACACATGGTGAGAAGGTGACAATTACAGTTTAACCTGTTAGTTTAGCATGGTTAGAATAAGAAGGGCAGGGAAGTTTGCCATCCTCTGGATTAAAAGTCTAAAAGCAGTAAAGCAGTATGGTTATATCTAACATGACAGATGGGCACTAAATTATGTAACTCGAAGGATATAGCATAGGGGTTGTGGGGAAATACAAAGTATTTGCTCTGTCATTATGGAAGTATGATAGGATCTATGTGGAGTATGGTGGGATCTAAGCTGGTCTTGCTTTGACCAGAGAGTTGGACCAGATGACTTCCAGATCCTTGCAAACCTCCATTATTTTATGAATTTATGATTCTATGAATAGGTGATGCTGTATTTTGGAGTCAAGTTTAAACTGGAGTGAGAAATGGAGCTTGCCTCTGGGAGGAGGCATGTCACATGCAAAGCACGGCCATGGGAAAGACTGAAAGAAAACTCCCAGCTGCAGCTTACCCTGTGGCCATCCCATTGGGTTTAGTTAACCCTGGTGTTTTGCATTGCACTCTCTGGTGATTTATGAGGTTAGTCTGTTTCCTCAGTGACTGTCTCCACAACAGGATTTTGAAACCTGGATCTTGCTTGCCAAATCCATTTGATCCATTGAAAACTGGGATTAAATACTACTGGAAGCACACAGTGCATAACTCCTCACTCTTCTAGTCAGTTCATATTCCTTGATCTCAGCTTCTACTATCTTCTGTGGTTTATGTGTATGCTTTGGCCCAAAGAGACAGTATGTCTCCAATGCTGAAAACATTTATGTATATCCTAAATTTTACTAACCCAAGCAGTTCCACTGAAACTGTCAGCATAATTTTATTACGTACATGTAGACATGCTGTAAAGATTGAGAGCTGAAAATTTACAGCTGCGGACAGACTTCAGTAGAAGAGTGTCCAAAGTATCCTCTTCGTGATTTACATTTGTAGTTGAAATATTAGTGTTAAATCCAGAACTGTCTTTAGGCAGGTGTGAATTGATGTGAGTTCATGAGGGTTTTATGAGTCACAGTTAGGCAAATAACAGTGTACTTGCTTTGCTATATTTTATATCACAAGACATCTTGGGTCTCTGAGAGCATCCCGCACCTCACTGCTGTGGTGTCAGAATAACTATCGTGCGTTTTGACTTACTTTAATGTTGGTCTGCCGTGTGCTTTCTCCAAGTCAACAGAAAGAAACTGACCTTAAGGGGCATTAAGTCTGTTTACTTCACTGGGATTTAGATAATGATTTTAATGATTATTTTGCTGGAATGCATATGTTTGACTAATAGCTATACTAGAGGTTTCCAGCTCCACTTCTGGTACATATTGGCCATTAAATGCTTAATGGATTTTGCACACCTACCATATTTCCCATCATTGAAATACAAATTCTAAACAGAAGAAGAAAACTTGAAAACATCTTGAGGTTAAACTGTTTAACCAACAGCATTCCTTTACATTATATCTTTAAATCATATTTTTGCATTTATTTAATTATGTAGGTATCCTATCCTAGATGAATTCCATTATATTCACTACTGTATAGATTTATTATTTCTGTAGAAAGGATTTTTTTTTTTTTTTAATTATTCGAAGGGTGAATACATTGGGACTGTTACTGCAGAATTTTTTAGTATTAATTAGGACTATTTGGTAATTTGAGACAGAGCCACTACCTTCCTCAAGCCAAAAAGTAAAATGGAGAAAAGTTATATCACAGAGAGATAACTGTATACCTGTATTGCTTCATATAAGTTTTTATATACATTATATATATAATCATACATAATATATACATATATAAAGGCATGTATGTACATAAACATGTTAAAATTAAGTTATGGAGAAAAATACACTGCTTGCCTTGTGTACTATATAACAGGAGTATTCATGCCTTCAAAAATAATGTAAAATATGATGGAAAATGTCATGCCCTCTTGGTCATGTTTTTTGGCTCATTTATTTTACATTTATGGGAACAGGCTTGTCAACTCTAAACCCATCTGGCTCTAGCAGAGGAAAAGAAAGAAAAAGCAGGAAGTCCATTTTTGGCAACAATCCTGGCAGGCTGAGCCCTGGGGAGTCAGCTACTCTTGCCAAAGCATCTGGAAAAGGTAAAGTTAGCATCTTCTTTCACCAGTCACGTGGAATGACTGTAATCCAACGCATGTACCAGACCAAGTTGTTAAAGATCAAATACTTTACAATGTCTAAGATGTTGAACTTTGGAATGGTTTTTCGTTAGCCCAGCAGCTATTACAGTACCACTATTATAACTGAAGTGTTGAGTGTGGAATGTTAAAATAGGATTACTTGGTCAGGAATATGAAGACCCAAATTCATAAACAATTCAAAACTAACATACATTTTAAGTGATGTATCTTAAAGTTTGTATTTTAAAAGGTATGAATGAATATTTTCAAAGTACGAATGGAAGGCAGAACTGTTGGGCTGGATCCAGAAAAGGATTTTTAATGTCTGAAGTAGGACTTAGTTAGCTAAAATTCAGCCAAGTCCAAACGTGTAATTGTGCAAACTGCTGTGTTCCACCTTGGGGGTATTTAGACTCCTCAGGTGATTCAGTTTGTGAACTTGGAAATTGTACTTCTCTATATGAACAGATGTAAAAAAATACAAAGAAAGTACAGAAAAGGTTCTGGAGCAGGGATGAGACCCAGATCCCCTGCCTTTCAGGTGAATGCCATAAACGGAAAGTTACAGAGTTGTACCCTTTCTTGTACTCATTTTGTGGCTCAAGGAACGTTGCATTTCTTTCAGCCCAAGGGCACGGCTGCGGCAGACAGGTTAGATTCCCTTCTAGAGGCCAATGTCCTAAAAATGAAGAAGTCTAGCACCTAATTCTGGAGGATATAAGTATTTTGCTGGCTTTGTCCCCTAACTCTTATGGCATTCTGTAGACTGCCCGTTTGGAGACTTAGCAGATGGGTTTCAATCTTGCCTCCCTTCCTCATGTAAAATGCATGAATGAGAAGAATGGAATTTTATTCCATTATTTTATTCAGGCAAATGCCAATTAAGTATTTATTTATGAAAATGGTTGTTAGCACATCTAATCACAGTATCGTTTCAATACTTAAACATTATGTTTCCTCTCATGGATTGTTCTTACTGTATAAGAAGGAACGTGACACTTATACTGAGTAGTGTCATTTTCTAGGATCACCTTTTTCTACCATAACCAAAGTATGCACACATACTTCATTAGAAAACATTGAATTCTTGGAGTCTCTGGATCTGCAGCTGTAACTTGAAGGTACTGTTTATTTTCCAGGTCCTTTTGATGTGATGCGGCAGACCTGGGAAGATCCTTGCCCTCCTTACAACTCCCCAGCTTCTCTCAGCGCTATCATAAGGACGCCCAAGTGCTATCATATCTCCTCCCTGAACGAGAACGCTGCCAAGCGGCTGTGCAGGCGGTACTCTCAGAAGCTGATCCAGCACACCACCTGTCAGCTCCTGAGGACCTACCCTGCTGCCACGCGCATTGACTCCTCAAATCCCCATCCACTGATCTTCTGGCTCCATGGCGTACAGCTCGTGGCTCTTAACTACCAAACAGATGGTATGGGTACACGAACGCACATTTTAATACATTTTAAATGTGAAATAAGTCCTTAAACTGTGAATTTGTATTTGATGTTTGCTTTTATCTGCTGTCACGAGGGGACGTACCTGTTTGTGCGCCCCAGCACAAGCAGGTTCTTGCCATAACAATCTGGTCCTTGAGAGTAGCGATGCCGGAGTTCAGGAGCTTTATGCCAATGCAGCAGATCTCCTGATAGCACAGAAGTACCTGGACACCAACACCTTCCATTTTTATTTTTGTTTTATTGCTGAAGGTTGTTTTTTTCCCCCAGATCAAGTAGCTGTTATCCCTTTCTGATAATTTCAAGTATAAAAAGGTACTGAACTATTTTTTACTTAGAAGTGCCACCTTGGATGCTGGTTTAATGTTGATCGAAACGTTTTTGGGCCATTTTCTAGCCTATCTTGTGTTCCTTCACCTTTTCGACGGGGGATCCATTAGGTCATCTACAGAACTACCCAGTCAATGCTTTTTCATTCTGCAGTTCAGGGCAAATACCTAGAAATTTCTCAGAGAATAGGTGCAGCCAAGCCCTACAGTTGCATAAGGACAACAGAAAGGGATAGAAAAGAATGAACTGTTCTTACAGTTTTGTATAATTACGTAATGGATAGATTGGATACGTAAATTACAGCTATCTCTGAAAACCAAGAATGAATTGATAGTACACAACTAAAATAAAAAAAAAAAAGATACTTAAAACATGTCTTTGTCTTCACTGTTACAGTTTTTCCATTGTACCATTGCTCTTTGTCAGTTTTGGCTGCCTTAATTTCACAGATCTTCCTCTGCAACTTAATGCAGCGATGTTTGAGGCTAATGGTGGCTGTGGATATGTTTTGAAACCTCCTGTTCTGTGGGATAAAAATTGTTCCATGTACCAGCAGTTTTGTCCGTTAGAAAGAGATCTTGATAATAAGGAGCCAGCTATATATTCTTTAACAGTAAGTACATTAAAGGGGAATTTCGTACAGCCAAACAGATAGAAATAGACAACGTTTAACTACAGTCTTCAACCAGCATTGCAGTCATGCTTCTGTATGAAAAGATTGAACCTTTAATTGTTGCTTCTGAAGGTCAGCATAACTAAAAGAAATTGGAGGGGAAGGAGCAAATAATTATCTTTATTTTATTTTATTGGCTGGTTTGTATCCATAGTTACTTTCACTGTTTCCTTTACAATATTTGACGAAAGCCAGTCCTGAAAGCATTTTCCCTGGGACTACACAACTGTGTAAAATTATACATGTCCCTGGATGTTTCACATGTTTGTGAACACTTGAAAAGCTACATAAAAAGGCATTATGAAAAGCTGTACTGAATATTAAAAAAAATATTTTTTAAGTTATATAATAAAATCTATCATTCATGGATTTATAGCCAAAAAAAATCTATTCTAAGAAGCTAGTCCCTTCCAGGAAATGTTTCAGAAAAGTGAGATTCATAAGAATCAAAATTCTCCCAGCTGTGGTAATTGCACACCTAATTCTTGTGTTGTGTATGCCAAAGCAAGCCAGAGGTCAGTGCCATCACCCCAGAGTAATGGAGAAGAAAATTTGATCCTTTTTGACTACGTTACTGGTACATTCCTTTTGGATTAACTTTCAGATGCCTTGAATGGTTACAGTCATGATGTATAGTGTATTTTTTTCAGAGGAAAGATGCCGTAGCAACGGCATGGCGGGGGGTTGAAGCATCTCTGCTTCTGAAATTACTGCCCTGGCAATTACAAAAGTAGGGGAGCGTTGTAATTAAATCAGCATGTTAACAAACTGTGCTTAAGAATGTGATAAACAATATTTAGCTCAGAATCGTGACAGTAAAAGAATTACTCCACTAATTGGTTTCTCTGTGTACTCCTCGGCTTCAGATTGTGTCCGGACAGAACGTCTGCCCTAGCAATAGCACGGGCAGTCCGTGCATCGAAATCGACGTGCTGGGGATGCCTCTGGATAGCTGCCATTTCCGGACAAAGCCCATTCATCGCAACACTCTCAACCCCATGTGGAATGAACAGTTCCTCTTCCGGGTTCACTTCGAAGATTTGGTCTTTCTTCGGTTTGCAGTTGTTGAAAATAACAGCTCAGCTGTAACAGCTCAGAGAATCATTCCCCTAAAAGCTCTAAAAAGAGGTACAGTATAGTTTGTAGTGACACCCTATGCCAAAATGGTCCAGCAGATTCCTGGATTGAATCCTGCAGGAGGGATATTTTTAATCAGCTGGTTGCATTTTTCTAGAGAAGACAGGGAGCAAATATCAGAAAACATATTTTACCCTGGTAGTATGATGCTGATCTAATAGACTCCCTGGGAGCTGGAGGCTGCCCCAGTGACTTGTAAAAAGTCAGATCTTGTGCTGTTGCAGAGCCTGGGGCGTCTTGTACGCAGTGAGGTTGTGTTCACCTCGAGACTTGCTGCTCCCTTAGGAAACACGGAGTGGTTTCACTCCCTACCTTGTCCTTTGCCCAAGAAACTGCTGTAACTGGTGATCACTGGGCAGAGGGGAATTGCACTTCTTGCAGCAGTGGCTGGAGGAGAGATGAAGGAAGGGTGAAAAAAGATGAGAGACAGATGAGGAAGCATCATTTATTCTGTGACACCTGGGGGAAGGAGTTTCCATATTGCCAGCAGCTCTTCAGCAGAACGGTAAAAATATTTTCATGTTCGCTTTGTGCCACTGTAATACCAACACAACAGTCTTAGCATATGAGGAGATCTGGCCATAGACGTGCATTTTCCCAGTGAGAATTTGTCCTTGTTTCATTAATATTCTAATAGCTATTTCATGTATGAATATATTGAACATTACGGCAAAACAAAGGTAGGCAGCTATATGAGCCACTCAGCAGTTCATAGCATTTGGGTTACACTGTTGTACAGACAAAGAGTGTTAATGCAGTGTTATTACAGTGCTTTAAATCCTATAGGTGTGGCAAATTGTAGCTATAAATGCAGCAAATTTGAGTTTTCCATTTATGAGACTTGCGTCCTAGGATGTGGCAAAGTACTTATAGAAGGGTTTTTTCTCTTTAGGCTATAGACATATCCAGCTCCATAACCTGCACAATGAAGCATTAGAAATTTCTAGTTTGTTCATAAACAGTCGGAGAATGGAAGAAAGCCCCTCTGGAAACACTCTGCCTGCATCTATGGTAATTTAATTATTTTTTTGTGAATGCCATGTATTCTTGTCTCAATGACTACTGTGGTCTGAAGACTGCTAGAACCAGACTGTTCAAAGATGTTAGCCCCTAGACCTGCACATTTTTCAGAAGTACCTTGATGCCTAATTCTTTTGGGCTTTGGTGGAAGTAGGGTTCTCCCACCTGGCTGAAACTGTGGGAGGGTAAATCTTTTCAAAGTCTGGCTTTTGGTGTATTTAGGTATAGCGCGACAATTCCTACGCTGGAGGAGTGTGGTCGAGCAGTAAGGTTCAGAGCTGACTCATGCATTCCTTTATGCATGAATCATAAGCATTGGGGACAAAAAAAGAAAGAGGCAAATTACCAACAACTTTGGAATAATGAGAGTAGAATTGAATTCCATTACAGGAAAAGATGGAGTCTGTATTTGCATAATTATATACATATTTATATATGTGTGTGTGTGCACATCTGTATGCTTGTATGTACAAATATGTATGCATACACATACAGATGTGTGTGTAATATATATGTGACAATACTTATGTATGTATGCATGTATGGATGTGATTTTTTTTTTTTAATAACCTTTAATGTTAAGTTACCTTGTGTTACTTGTGTTTTAGTAACTTTAAAGCATGTATATTATCATTTTGCTGATTCCTAAACTGTTAGATAAAACCTCCTGAGCTACTGTGTGTGCAGCAGATGTGTTGCAGACGCTATCCTCCTGTGAATGCATGCCGAACACTTATCTTGGTGAATTACTAGGGCAGAAAGGAAAAACATAAATGGTTTGGAGGGAAAAATGAAACTATAGATTTTCATCCAGTAATTCGTACGCTGAATCCATATAGTCTGCGCTCAGCTAGAATGCAGATAGTGAGCGATGGAGGTCTGCGCTTTGTTCAGTGGCATTTTATGTACTCTCACTGGAAATCTTCCTTTTTCTTCTTTATCCTCAGCTTCAAGGTAGGGTGAGGTGGGGTCTTTGGGGGGATTGGTTTGTTGGGTTTTTTTTCTAATGCCTCGATCTGTAGTGTAAGAGACATGTATTAGCTGGATAGCTTTGCTCTGTCAAGGTCCTTACAACTTGTGTGTACAGTTTCTTTTAAGCAACCTAAAAATAACATGCCTGTGTAAAAACCCTCAGTAACCTGTTGGATGTTGTCTGAACAGTTGTTTAGCATGGGGGAAAGGAAAGCTGCCGTGACTTACAAAGTGACAATTCATGGAATTCCAGGCCCGGAGCCTTTCACTGTTTTTAATGTAAATGGCGGGACCACGGCTGCACAGCTTCTCCATCAGGTAAGTTGCCTGCTGAATTGCAGACTACTTGCAAGAATCCACAGTAACGTAATTCTGGACATTGATCTCCCTGCATTTCTCACATGCAGGGTGATTGTAGTTCATTTATCGCAGCAAGGAGGTGCTTTAGAAATGTATTACTGTGGAATTAATTGCATTGCAAACACAGACTATCATCAGTGAAATTTTCCCAATCTTGGCTTCAGAGAATGGGTTTATAATCTTAGAACGTATTCCCTATTAGTATTCTAATATTTGGGCATAAGCAGATGAGAAAAACAATCTTTCTGACCAACGGAGGCAGTGGGCTGCCCTTACAACAAGGGCAAACATTTCTGCGCAATTCTTTGAACTTGAGCACCATACCAATACAGAGTAAAAGTTAGAGGGCTAAGTTCATGAGTAAAAAAACCAGTTAACTCAACGGGGATTGTTATTCTAGCAGTGGGAAAAGACTGTACTGTCCTGGGATTATGAATAAATTGTCTGGCCAGCCAAACAGGACAGAAATAAGCTTAAATAGTACTGCCTTGTCTGGAATAGTTGAACTGCTTGGCTAGGCTAAAGAGAACAGTACATTACCCTGGAGTAAAATATCTGAATAATAAATAGCACATCAGAAATCTTGCCTACGCTATCAGAATAGTTATTGATTCTTAAAGCTTCTTTATTCATTCTCATTTATAACTACTAATTATGCAGTGTTTATATTTAGCATTCTAATTGCTGTGTGTTTATTGTGGTCTGTCTTAGCTCTTGGCTACCACAAAAGGCAGCGAGTCATGTGCTGCAGACTATTTTCTGATGGAAGAGAAAAGTTTTATATCTAAAGAAAAAAGTGAATGCAGAAAACCACCATTCCAGAGAGTGATTGGTCCTGAAGAAGGGCTAGTGCAGCTTTTGAACAGTTGGTTCCCAGAAGAAGGATATGTTGGAAGGATTATCTTTAAAACTCGAGAGGAAGTAAGTCTGTTTTAGATAAATTGTTATTTACAAAGGTAGCTAAAAATAGCTGTTAGGACTAGGAAACAAAAGGGTGCAGTATTTGTTTCACTACTTGTTGAGTAATGTCAATGCTGTGTACATCATTTGAAAACAAACACAACTCTTGAGTGAGCACAACTAGACTTGATACACCTGTGCGACACTAACTTGACTTCACTCAGCTCTAGGATCAGCTATGTGGTGTTTAATCATTATCGCTTACTCAACAGTTCAATGCCACTAGCTTACTGACTGATAGTTCTAATTTAATGTAAATCTAGATTTTGACATGATTGGAAATTAGTATAAAGAAAGAAGGATAAGAGTTAATACCAAAGGATCATAGATAACAGAACTCCAGACTACAATTATCAATCAGCTTAGATGTCAGCAACTTTTTCTCTGTTCAGAAACATTAGAAAGGATTTTGATATTAAATAACTCTAAAAACCTCAAAGGCTGATTAAATTATCAATGATAGCCTAAAATAATGAAATAGGTGATTTCTTTAAATTTAAAGGAGGAGGAAGATGGAGCAATTACTTCAGTTTAAACTATGAGCAAAACACCCACAGCTTAAAAATATGCTAGTGCACAGGCTTGTGAGAGAGAAACAAAAAAGCAAGAGAAAAACACTTAATGATCTCATTTTCAGAGGCACTTCCTTTGGTTAGTTCAGCATATAATAATGCTTGCTTAGCCCGAATGTAGTAATATATGTACACATGTTTATATACACAGATTTTACGTACACAAATGACAGAGATCTTCTGGGATCCTTTAAAATGAAAAAACATATTTTCAACTGATTATTTTGACACAACTTTTGATAAAGCTTCAATTTGACAAATTACCATTGTATTACTCAAATCAGTATTTTGTTTTCCTTTATTTCTATATTTGGAGCAAAAATTACTACCTAGAAATTTGCTTGTGGAAATAGTAGCCTACTTAGTTGACTGCAACACTTACTTTGTAAGTGTATGTGACCACAAATGTGTCGCTGCCAAACCCCGTATTTCAGAAAACATGGCTTAAAATCTGTCTTCGTGTATGTGAAAATTATGCTGTAGTTTTGTCTTGTGATGCTAGTACCTCAAAGCATTATCTGTAATTTTGAGTCTTTCTGCAGATCGCAGCCTCAGATCTTGGAGCTAGAAATGAAGCTGCAAATTTGCATGGAAAAACAAGGAGTGGGTCCACTTGTAGGGTGTGGTACGCAGCCCATGTTTACAGCTTATGAATTCAAGCTATGTTACAAGGGGTTGGAGAGAAATGCAGTATCTGAGAGGAATTCTGTCTATAATCTGCAGTAGTCATAGAGCCTGAAAAAGGACAGAGAAGCAGCCTTCCTCCTGCTGCACAGGAAAATGTTCGCTCAGACTTCTTGCTCTCTAAATTCTTTTGGCTTTAGTGCAGGGACGAGGAAAGAAAAGGACACTTTCCACCGTCTCCCATCTTAATGCCACCATTACATGACAAAACATAATGTTGCATACATAAGGAAATAAAGGATTTAAGTGATTATTTTTGCGTAATGTCGTACTATGCATACAGCTTCATTCCTTGCCTAGTATGAAAGGTTTTTCAGACATCATTTTAAAAACACAAGTATTTATTATTAGCAATAACGGCTTGTCAAAACACTTTCTATAGAGGACTTGCATTTAATGAAATGGAGCAGGGGCAACAGCAGAGTCTCCAATTTTCACGTGATAAAAACTTTTAGTGACCACCAGCTATTAGTTAGCTCTCTGAAGTAAATGAATTTGCCTCTCCTTTTTTCTATAGAATTTAAATGAGAGAAACATCTTTCAAGAAGCAAAGGAAGATGCAGCCATCAGCTCTGAGGATGACAGTTTCTTTGTTCAGGTACATGATGTCTCCCCAGAGCAACCACGCACCGTCATCAAAGCTCCCCGCTTTAGCACAGCTCAGGATGTCATACAGCAGGTAAGCAACACATTTCCATTTAGTAGGTCTGTAATGTGTAGGGTGGAGGTTGGTTTCACACAAGATGAGCTGGGGTTTGTTCTCACCACTAGCAGAGGAATCAGTTTAGTAACCTGAATCTGAGGGAATGCCTTCTTTTTTGTCTTCTTTTTTTCTGCTTTTAAACAGACTCTTTGCAAAGCCAAATACTCCTACAGCATTTTGAGCAATCCAAATCCAAGTGATTATGTGCTCTTGGAAGAGGTGACAAAAGAGCCAGCAAACAAAAAGTCCTCAACGTCTAAACCATCTCAGAGGATTCTCTCTGATCAGGAGTGTGTGTTTCAGGCCCAAAGCAAGTGGAAGGGAGCAGGAAAATTTATCCTTAAACTCAAAGAACAGGTTCAGGTAACAGATTAAATACTTTGCAGCAGGTTTTATAGATGGTGTATCAGCTCAATGGGAACGTATTTTCAATGGGAGGGAGACATGACTGGCATGAGGCTGGGTGGGGAGAAGAGACACAGCAAAAAAGCAGATTCCTCTTTTCTCCGCACCTCCCTTACTTTCTTCTTTGCAAAATTGCATCCGTTAACATCCAGCAACATGATTCCCTCACAGCCTGCAAATCCCATGACAACCTTTATCTTTCTCTACCAGCTGTCTGTTTTTCAAAATCTTCTGGCTGTGCATGCCCTGCTCCCCATCATAGTAAAGCAGGACTATTCAAATGGGCAGAACTTAAAAACTGCTGGAATAAAGTCCCCTTTATTCCTGCCCAGTGAAAAAAGCTGTTCTGTTGTTTTATCTCAGGCTTTGGAAAATGGCAGGAATGAAGTACTTGCCTGCTGGGAGGAGCTGCGTTCTCCTTTCCAGCAGATGCCACCAATCCACAGCAGTTGTTGCTTTAAAGTAACTGTCATAAGCACAGATTTTTATACAAGTTTATACCAATTTTGCTAAACATATCTTTGACAATGCATAATTTTCAATTGATTTATTCAGAACAATCAGAAGAATGTGCTTGGCTATGAAAGCACAGCCACACTGAGTTTCAAAAGGAGGCCTGCTTAGAAATATGTTAGGCGGTTTCATATTAATTCCATGTTTCACAGCTAACAAACAGCCTGTTAAACCACTTCCATGATCTGATTTTTTTTTTTACAGGCAGCACGAGATGACAAAAGAAAAGGCATTTCCTTTACCAATGAACTCAAGAAGTTAACCAAGTCAAGTAAGCAGTATCGGGGATTCATATCGCCACCTCTGCAGGTCTTGCCGGACAGTCCACAGAGCAAGGATGAGAGGTCTGCGTGCAGCTTGACTTTTAGTGACATTATGGAGTAACCACCACCACTGCCTACCATACGGTCTGTTAAGGTATGAGATACTGATTCTAACTCTGAGCAATCACTTAATACATGATTTACAGAGTATTTTTTTTCAAAGTTGTAGTTGGTTAAATCAGTGATGTAAAGGGACTGACACAAAGATCCACAAAAGCCTTAACGTTGGTGTGCACAGGCACGGTAAGATCAGTAAGGTCTCCAGTTATTTATTATGGCATTTGCTACAGTGAATCAGAATGGTGTGAAGCCTGGTGTTTTACCCACTTTCTTTGCCTATTTAAAAAACAAAACCAAAATGTTGCATCCTGGTTGATTTTGTAGTATGCATTTTAATAACTAACTGTGCTTAATTAACGATGTCCTGTTACTCTTTTGCTCTGGGCTAAAGTAAATAGAAGTATCCAGTAGAGCTGCTGTTATTTTTTATTACATGCATATAATAAAATCACCAGGATTGACGATCTCCTTTTTAGCTAAAATAACTTTACAGTGTTAATTTCTCTGTGGAAATTTTGCCAGAAATGTTTAAACATTTTTACTATCCTTTCTGTATCTCTTCAATTTCTTCCATCTTGCTTGACTTAAAACAACAAATGAAATACGCAAGGTAAGACCGTCCCGCTTATATGAAGATAGTACATGTAACTTGTCCACTGATGTACACCAGATATTTGCAGAGTGCTATTATAGCATTGAGATACCATCTGAGAAGTTACAGCTCACTGTAAATGAAGAAGAAATCCTTCTCAGTGTTGATAATCCATCTCACATACCGCCAATTTAATACTACATTTTTCTTTCCACATACACCTAATTATTAAAGCATTATATGACATGCACTGTCATACTACTGCTAAATCATTGTATTAACAGAATTCAAATAATTTCATTTGCAAAATATTTCAAATATGAAGGGACAAATTTGATACCTTATTTCTAGGCTACTATAAAACCCCTAAGTCATCAAAACAATCTGAATTCAATAAAAGCAAAGTAAATTATGGAAAGATCCCAGTCACATTCCCTCTTCTTCTGCATTTATTCTTTCATTTTTTTTAAAACTGGAATTTAAATCACTGAATGCTTCTGCAGTACCTTTGAAGGAACCTGCTGCGGTCTGAACTGTGCCCTGTGCTACAGATCCTTAATCCAGGCAATGCCGCTGGATTAACATCCAGAATCTGGGAATCCTAAGTGGGATGTCGTAGTTTGGAAAGATGCCTGCCAGCTATCGGAAGATTCTCCTCTTCCCATATCTTCACATCTGCAGATTCTCGATAGGCGGATGAAGAAGTTTTCTTGGACTGTATGTTGTAAACAAACATGTGTTGTCACCCTCCCCTTTTTAAACAAAGGATAATTTTAGCTAGTTGCCTCTAGGGAAACTGAAGGGAGAGAACCAGAGTGTTCTTTCATGTGTATTATATTAAAATAATGCACTTTTACCTGAAGATTTCTGTTAAACACTGTGTTAAGTAACTGTAAAGAGATTTAAATATACTGTAACTTCCTTCACATATCTGTTTAACTTTGGTGAATATACACAAAACGCTCGAATTATTTATGGTTTACCTACTTCAACAAAATAATGTACAATAGCTAAATACACCTAACTGGTAGTGATACTTTGACAAGGAACAACATTTTCTTCTTATAAATTCTAGTTTTCCAGGCTTGTGTTTAAAGAAAGAATATTTATTACCATGTTCCAAAGTACATGCCATTGTATAATATATTTATCATATACTACTAAGAAAATGCAGAATTTTTACCTCTCTCTGGATTTAGAGGAAAAACGTTTGAACTTTTCTGGTTGTTTCTGTTCAGCACAAGAAGTTTAATACCCAAAACTGACCAAACTCAAAACAATGCATTGATAAATGTAATTAACATTTCAAAATACATTTTTACATACAGTCAGGAAATGTCTTTTTACTTGTCTGTTAAACCCAGAGAGTATAAAGAACTCTTAGACTATAACTCTTGACATTTTTGTTTACATAGAAACACTGTTGTAAAGTTTTATGTTTGCTGAATTCATCTTTTGATATTTAAATTAGTTGTGGTTGTCTCTTTTTTCCTCCATGGGAGTTATTAATGTGCTTAGTTAGTTAAAACAATCCATACCAACTTACAGGGGCACAAATGAAGCAATTGCTGAAATCAGTCATCCTTTTGATTTCCCACATGAAGTGTTTCTGTGGTGAATAAATTGCTCTGCACACCTTTTGTCTCCCTAGAGCAATCCCTAAACAAAGCATTTCAGTTACCTGGTGTGACTAAATCAAGAAATCCATTAATATAGGGAGTGATTCATGCACTCAGTTATTCCACATCAACTTTAGCACTCGAGCACAAAACTGCTGCTCCCGAGAGAAGCTGCATCAGGCAAAGAATAAAACAGCAGTGTAACTAAAATGAGGTTTACTTTTGATAGTGCAAGGATGAAAGGGAAAGAAGTTACAGGC
Organism: Fulmarus glacialis; assembly: GCF_000690835.1. Taxonomy (NCBI): domain Eukaryota; kingdom Metazoa; phylum Chordata; class Aves; order Procellariiformes; family Procellariidae; genus Fulmarus; species Fulmarus glacialis. The sequence goes on along the minus strand of NW_009221057.1, from coordinate 20,490 downwards.
AGTAGTCCCGTGACAACCAACATCTCCCCCAATAATTAGAAAATTAAATAAAAGAAAGCAAAGTCATTAATTGGCATATAAACAAGCAGACAGAACCAGAAGCTATGAAGCTATAGCTTTCACTATACACTACAGAAAATTCCTATAATGTAGCCATTACCAAAGCAAAAAAGTGCCCTCTTGAGGTCATTTCCAGCTTCCAAGGAAAATAACCACCGACATGCAAAAAAAAGTCAAATTTCCCTGTGGCATATCCTCCCAGAGACCATGCACTTCCCGCTGCGTATCATCAGTACTGATGCAGCAGAACAGCATTTTGCAATTCAGCAGGCATGATCCAATTCAAAACCCAACCACCTCCTAGCTCAGCCTCTTCACTCATGCATTACCAATTCTAACTGCATAGCCAGCCCCTGTAAGAACAAGGCGTGCGCTCTCCCTACCCCACATCCGTGGCACGTGCATGATGCAAGACTGATACAGAGTAAAATGTTGGCAGTGACAAGTTACCCATAGTTTTATATGCATAGTTTGCTTTGGAATACTTTGGAATTACTGGGAAATACTTACATCAACCTACTGCACAATTCAACTAATGCAACTTTTTTTTTTTTTTTTTTTTTAATGTTAGTTTCATTTTCTCTGTTATTTTAACACAATAGCAGTTTCCCACCTCAAAGAATTTTTTCTTTCAGTTTTTTTCTGGCATTTTAGGAAAAATACTTACTTTCCTACTTTCCTAGATTTTGCCCTTGCTTATTTGGCTTTTTTGTTTGTTTGTTTTTGTTATATTCAGCTGCACTAAAAATACAATTCTTAACATCACCTGTAGTATCATAGTAGTCTGGAAGACACGCTTGCTAAGTCATTAGATTCAACATAGAAAGTTATTACACCCATGTCATCATCCATTAATGGCTTTCTGTCACACAGATTTAAAAAGAAAAAAAAAAACAAACAAAAACCCTGGGAAATTAAGGGACAACAGTAGCCATGTTACATTGTGTAACAGAGGTCTAACACTAGCCTGCAGTCTAGTGGCAATTTAGAAACAGTAGTTTTGTACTATTTCTACTAACAATTTTCTAGCTGTGGGAGTAGTTTATTAATATAAGTATCATCTTCCTCATCAATCAAGGTCTAAAGCTGCTCTTGCTGCTGTTTATCATGGTGAAAGATGACAGAAAAATATTTGGCTTTCTGTTAAAAAACCCCAACTTTATAGGCATGTTATACTGTTCCAGTGTTTTCATTAATGTACATGTAATCACTAAATTTCAAGTTTAGGTATTGGTAAACATCAGAGTAAACTTTTGTTGGTGAAATGTGGTACCTTTTCTGGTGAAGTTAGAAAGGAATACAGTATCCTTCTATTTGTGTTAATTCCAGATATCCTAATAATGACAATACAGCACCACTTGAAGCATTAAAGCAGGGGTTTTTTGTTAACTTTTGTGAAAGCCCAGTTAGACAGATTTCTTATTATTCCTGAGTTGTTATTATTCCAATAGGAAAGTTTATCCTGCTTAGCCACAGATTTTATTTCTGCAGGAATACCTGTGCACACATTCCTATGACAAGACTGACAAAATAGGTTTGTCCCTTTCTGTGCTTTTGGCTGGGCATGGACATCAATTAGGAAAATACATTCATTTTTACATTACAAACTATTTACAGGAAGCAGCTTCCAGGGTAGAGTTTGAAAGAAAGGAATGTAAATAACTAACACCCTCCAGAAACCTGCAGCCTCTGAGTGGTAGCAGGCCTCACGCTGAACAGTTTACAGGTGGAAATCTCACGCTCTGTTGCCTATTGGCAAAAATACAGAAGTATTTTATTCTATGCTATTTTAAAATCACTGTTACTTTTCTACCAATTCCTTATATTTTCCTTGCGTAGCATGTGCTGCCTGCAGTGGTGTGACTGTATGGGACAAAAGTTGGGCAGCTGCGGATCCTGGCCACTCAGTGCTACTCAGTTTGCAGGAAGTGGGGCACGCCAGGAGGTACTTCCTATTGCCTGAAGGGTTTCCTGTTTCTATCTTACTAATCCCAAGTTTAGCAGTTAGAAGAATAAAAAAATACTATGTCAGTTTTAATTTTTAAAACCTAGTCACATCATTATTTTTATTGCTACAAATATACTAGATGAAGTATTGCAATAGCCATCTTTAGAAAGCCGTCTGCTTCTAGAAATCACATGCTTTCAAGAATTGAAGACTTTAACATGGAAATATCTAAATATTTCAAGAACACATTCTCCTACATTCATAGTTTGTCTTTAAAAAAGAAGAACTTGCTGGTAGCTTTGCATTTCAGTGAAAGGTTGAGTCTGCAGCTTCTGAAACTGAACTGTCTGTTCTGCTCTAGCTCTCCAAATGCTTCAGCTAACATTTGGTTTTTAATCACTGGCTGTTACTAGTCCACTATAAAACTCAGTTTACTTTTAGGGTAGCCCACTAAATGTAACAACAGTGGCGTTTTTCCTGTCTGTGATAAATATTTTGTAACTTCAATAGTAATACACATTTGGCAGAGTTAGCAAATTAAACACAAAAATCAATAGCAGTAAATAGATTTTGCTCCAATACACGTATAGGATATTTCAGAATGACTTAGCTGTACAGTTGTCTTCCTCAGCCTCTTAAAGCATGTCAAAGTATTCTGACAATGCAACATCACTATGTGCCAGTCTTCATATCGTTTGGAAACTACGTAAAATGAACTATTTTAAAAGTGACTTTTCCACCTGGACTATTTTCGCTCTGCTGACTTGAAGAATAAACTTGTATTTGTATATGTTGTAAAAAAAATAAATGGTTTAAGATGTGGACTATTTGCTTTTGCCTTACTGAACTGACAAAAGTACCGGCAAATAGCCCCCTTGGAATTTTCAGAATTTAAATCACATCCGTATTTGCAACCACTTAACAACTAAAAAGAACTACTCAAAAGCTATGGGAATGGCAACCTAAACAGACAGAAACACATGTATTACCATCAGTATTATGTAGGCAGTTTTGTAATCTACATAGTAAAATATGCATTTTCTAATCCATTAATAGATAGATGTCTACTCCAAAAATGTTTGTGAATTTATGTTTAACTACTTGAAATTTGGTGAACTAGTCTGATTAATACTAAAAATGTGTATTAAAATCAAAATAAACTACTTATAAAACTATCTAAGAACCATAAATCAGGATAAAGGACTAAATACCCTAGAGAAAAAGAAATATTTTCTCATTATTGTAAGAAGCTTAAGCAACTTGAACAAAAGCTTTGCAAAACTTACAACATGTATCATTATCACATCATAGACTAAACACTACAAAATGTACTAGGGACAGCCCACCATACTCCCCGGTAGAATGAAATTCACATAAAGCCAATACTTTCAAGTTATTTCATGTATTTTACTTACTGTTTGCAAAGCCAACGTGCAGCTGAAAAGGGATTCTAAAACAACCAGGCAGTAACTAATATTTGGGGAACGAAGATTAAAAAAAAAGATTTAAATTCTTACCTTGAATTTGTCTAGTATTCTTGACAGCGATGGTTTATTGAAGATATTGTAGTAGAGCATTCAATCATGATGATAGTTCAGAACTGGAATTCAGTAATCTCAATTTGCCAATACCAAGATTCATCAGAAGGAAAAAAAACCACCAAATGCAAAATCATTTCAAGATGAGATAAATGGTTAGGAGACATCGGAAGAAAAACAGAAAAAATGCAATACATATTCCACATCTCCAGGTATCTTAAACATCAAAGTCAATATTACATTACAATTTCCAAAATATTTATTAATTTATCAATACAACCCAGTGATTTCTCAGAAACACGTCTATATTCTGTTATAAAAACTAGAAAATACATAAACAAAAATACTATAATGAACAATTTTTAAATGACCTGGTTTTGTATCTTTCTAAATTACTGATGTGACTGTTCATTGTGGTTTCCAAGCCCTGAGAACATGGGCTCAGTGGTCAGTGGAGAGGCCTTGTAACTCTGTGTGAAAAACTGCCGTTACGTTTTTTGTGTGTTTCTATACTCAAACAAAAGCCTACTTGAATTCCTCTAATGATAAGTGGAAACTTCTTTCAGCCAATCTTTCTCCACAATTAAGAAGCCAACTGAACATGATTGATAGACACATTTACGACAAGGATGATTCCTTCAAGTGTTGAGCAAAATCCAAGGGTTTGTGAACAACAGTCTCACTGATGTGTTGTTGAAGCTGTTTGTTTAGCTCTTCATCTATAAATGAATCCATCTGTGAGAATGTATCCTGAAAATTACAAAATATTAGTTGCATTACTAAACAAGGCCAGTATGCGTTTTCCATACGTAGCTTAAATTAGCAGTCCTGTTTCTCTCCCATGCCCCCGGTCATCTAGACCAGACCTATGGAACTAGCTCATGTATATCTGGCCTGCCCCTAAGGTTCACTTGGCTAGCAACAAAGCGATGTGTCAGGCAGTCCTTCATAAGCTCATGCCTTTCGTGAGGATTTTTTGGTTTGTTGTAAACTGGGCTTTAGAAGAATACCTACTACACACAGCCACAGCTTCCAGCTCTGAAGGAGCTTGCACACTGCTTCCTGTTCAACACACCTTATAAAAATAAATCAAGCATCTCTGATCATAAGGCTAGCGAAAGCAATAATGCTAACAGTAGAGGTTGTGAGTCAGCAAGGAATGCCTGGACCCTGCCTCACGCGATCCCATCTGGCTGCAGCCATCTCTTTCCTGGTGCTCAGATAAGGAAGGTCACACACATGATTTATACCTCCCTGTTAAAGTCTTAACACTCACATAGTCGAGTACTTTGTGCACTCGGGGAGGAATGAGACCCTGTCTTTAGTGGTGCACACTAAAGAGCACTAAAGAAAACTCCAATTCAGAGCTTCTGTCAACAGGGGAGAAGTGCTGACAGAGAATGGCAGCATGGCACACAGAGAAAAAACATGCAGGACAGATAGGGTAAAACTTAGATACTGCCAAAATGTTAAAATGAGCCAAACAGCCAGAGAGTAGGCAAGACCCCAAGGAAGTTTTCCCAGTTACGTCCATTATAAGCACCTATGGACAGTTTATTCTCTCTGTTATCTTCCTCCTTCTTTGTTTCTGCTACCTTAAAGAGCTTGTGCAGATCCTTATTCAAGCACTACACAATATCGCTCTTATCTGCTGTTCCCAGCCTTGTTTTGTCAGAGCTGCTAAGCTCCGTAGCAGGACAGACGTGTCAAGAAGTCATTGTAAAAGGACAGAATAAGTAAGTATAAACACATTTTCAGAAGTTGCTACTCTAAAATGGAAAAAACCCTGTGCTCTCAAGGCTTTAATTGACATTACTGAATTCCAAATTGGAGGCGCTAACAAGGTTAATAGGTTATACTGTTTTCATTAGGAAGAAAATTAATTATCACTTTTTAATGGATACACCACTCACTGAACATTTAATGGAGGTTGGCATCTGGAATGCATCCAGTGCTGAGCATCTAAAAAGTGTTCACCCATTTCTCCTCTTTATACATTAGCTCTTTGTTCCCTTCAAATTTACACTTTAAAGCTATGAACTGACATTAATGGGGATCAGTATCCTTCTACATACTGAATCAAAGGCTCTGGAAATCCAGCTGTCCTGCCAACTACCCACACTGGGGAAAGAGAGCTGGCTTTTTATTACTACTTTTTGAACAAACGTAAGTTCATCATTACAGAAAAGGGACAAGAAATTTGCACTAAACCACTGCAAAATGCAAAAGATAAGTAAAATAATAGTTACCACATTCATCTTGCTATCTTAACTGATGCTATAGGAGGTGGAACTATTCATACAGCTTTTCTTCCTTCTTTATAGTCAGTGCTATCTTATGCCAGTTAAAAAAATACTTGACACAGAAAGTACAGAAACCAGAAAGCCAAACCAAGTGTGCTAATGCCTGGGCACTGCATAGTGAGCCAGCAGATACAGGTTGTATTGGTGTATCATGTGGTTAACAAGGACACAGAAAGATGAGATGGTACCTTTCTTCTGGGAGTTACTGACGCAACAGGAGGATTAAAGGTCATTCCTCTCATACTGTATGTCTCAAAAAGTTCTGTAGCAGGCCTATAGTGAAAGAAAAATGGCATTAGATAAATTTTTAAATAATGTATCACCAAACCAAGAGCAGCTTCTCCCACGCACATGCCATTCACACCCTCCACCATGCTTTAAGAGAACTCCTGAGAGTAATGAGCATCACCTTGAAAAGATCAGAAACCAGCTGGGGAACAATGCAAGTAAAAGCAAGTAATATGTGTCTAAGTACTCAGCTGGGGGACAGAAGAAGAAATGGGAGACAAGAAAACTGTTCTGTCGGCTTGCCAGCGCTCCAAGCAGCCACTGCTTGCCCTGTACATACTTGAAAAAGTAAAAAAAGTATGTATGTGGGTAAAGATTACCTAGCTGATACAATCTGCCTGCATTTCCAACAGTTCCTTAGCAAAGGGTTTTATAAAAACTAAGCAGCCATGGGAGAACCATGACCGTCACATGGGAAAAGAACTGGTTAAAAGACAGGAAACAAAGGACAGGAGTCTATGATCAGTTTTTGCAATGGCAGGAAGAAACTATGGATTTCCAGAAGGTCTGCGCCAGGATCTGTGCTTTTCAACACACTCAAAGATGAGCTGGAGAGTACCAAGTTATTTGCCGTAGTAAGAATGAGCTGCCTGTGAAGAACTGCAGATAGACTGTATGAGATGGTCAGTAAAATGGCAAATGAAATTTAGTGGGGAAAAAAACCAATCTCAGCATCACATAAAAACAATAGCTTCTGAGCTGACCACTATCACTTAAGGAAAAAAAATCGTTGCTATGACAGATACTTTCATGGGATTGTGACCTTAATGCTGTTTGGAGTTGGAAAGAAACAGAACAGAATAGAATAGAAAATAGTTACATCAGTGTATAAATCCACAGATCATCCACGTCTCAAATATTGCATCCGAGTCTCCAATTTCCTCATCTTGAAATACTTGAATTGGTAAAAGTTCAGGAACATGCAACAAAGATGATGAAAAGTATGGAACAGCTCCTGTCTTGGCCAGATCCCTTCAGCCAGAAGAGATGGTAGACTGAGGGATAGTATGATAGAGGTCTACCAAGTCAAGTGAGGCACAGAAAGAGTGTATTAGAGCAGACTGTTCATTTCGCCTCCCATGGCAAGAACCAGGGACTGTTAAATGATGCATGCTGGCACCAGCTTCAAAACAAAAGAAGGTAGGTCTTAACGTAATGAGCTGTGGACTCACAGAACCCTTACCAAACAATGCTGTATTTGCAAAATGTGTGCTTTGGTTCAAGGGACGCTGAACAGTTTCAAAAAGAATTCCATGAACAGATACTAAACAGAAAATGGTATCAGGTTCAGGAAATCCACCAGGCTGAAACCAGTCGGAGACTAGGACACTGCTCAGAGCATGTGTCTTACATGCTTGCCCTGTTTTCACTCTTCCTGAGGCACCTGCTTCCAGCCACTGCTGAAGACAGGATGCTGAACTAGATCCTTAGTCTGAACCAGGATGGCTGTTCGTATGTTTTAACATACTATGGACCTTACGCTGCAACTTGGTTTCCAGTTTACACTGGACAGCCACGGTTCAGTGATCCTGATCCACATTCAGATCAGGGCTGCTGATGCAGATATTTTGCTCCCATGGGAAGAAAGCACACTGCACTTTGAGATTTTTACCCTTGTCACAGCCTGGCAACAAGCCTCAAAAGAAAAAAAAAAAAGAAAAAGGCAGCCAACATTCTGTACTGGCAGAAGAACAAAGAAAGTGAGTTTAAAGAACAGAATCTTAATTTAATGGGTAATTATTTTTAGGGATTCCTTTAATAAAGTAGGAGCACTACTTTTAAAAACAGAACTCTCTGATAACTCACCTTTGGCTCAAATCAAGTGAAAGAGCTCCTGAGCCTTCAGTTGGTGCTCCAACAACAAGGTGAGCTGCAAATTTCTGCACTGTTGGATGATAGTGTCTCTGAAAGAAAGGAAGAAAGAAGGCAGCTGACTGAGGGATAAAGGAACATGTATTTATCTATGGATTCTCACATTTATTTTCCATTTCAGTAAGATGGAAGGTTCTGCTTTTGTTTTAGATAGAGAAACTAAATCATAAAGCACCCCAAATCAGTCAGTTTCTGGGGCTAAGTGAATGAGAACATTAGCCATATATTTATTCACTAGTATGTCATGCTGTGAGCATAACTCTCCACAGTTAATCTAACTCCTACTCCCAGAAGGCAGGAGAAAGGGCAGAGGAAGCCCTCCTCAAGCCCCAAACTCTAAACCCTGGCTGGAATGATAGATCAAGGTGTCAGTCGCTCCCTGGAGAAGGGCTGGACTGCAAGGGAACTTAACAGATTGAAAAAGCCTCCAAAGGAGTCTTATTAGGCAACCTGCAGTAAGATCCAGTGTGCTACTAACATACGGGATGTGTAACATCCCCTTTTGAGCTCATTCCTTCCCTATACCACTGTGCTGCTGTTCCTCTTTGTATGGAATAGGCTCATGTGGGCCAGATTTGATTGTTAAGACTGAAGACCTCTGTTCTCTATTTGTGTAAAGCATATAAACATTTAGCAGCTATTTACTGCTGACTTTTCCTCCTCAAATCACTCAGCTACTCACTAACCTGCAGTAAATGCAGCTCCCACAGAGCCGTGTTCTGAGCATTGCAATGCTCTGGTTCATCTAGTTCTGGGAGGTAAACTCCGCTGCCTTGAGATTCATTGTCTAGTAAGAGGTCCATCCTTGGGAATGTCTGCAACACACAAAAAAAGGACTGAGTTGCTTATATTACACGTCCAGTTATAACATGGTTAAGTTCAGGATTCATTCCATGTTATTCAGTCTCAGCAGCATTTAAGGATACTCTGTTTTCATCATTCTTCCTTAAGATGCTTCAAAAATCAGTTTACCAAAAAATTCAGTAAGCTTTAACCAGTGAGCTAAAAATTCCAAGTAGTAAAACTTACTTGCATTAATACCCTGCTTGTTGCCAAGATCCCAACACTGGAGTTTGGAAGTACATGAAGAGCAAGCGTGGAAAGTCGCTTTAGGAAAGCAAGAGCTCGTTGCTGGGAAACTTGCTTTCTCCGCTTGGCAAACATGACATCCAGGCACTGGAGCACAATCCCTATATCATCATTGGTACCACCTCAAAAGCAGAATTTCATACAAAGCGTAAATAACCATTTCAAGGAACTTGCAGCTAAATACTCTGCTGTTGACTGTACACTGGAACCTAAGAAATAGCATGAAAGCTAAGAGGTTCAAACACAGCACTAATGTGATACAGACATAAGCATCCATCCTTTTTTGGTAAAAATAGTCCAGCTTTGAACAGAAAAAATGTATCATTGTTTCTATGCTCCTTTCTAAGTAAATGTTTGTTCCATCAAAAATGTCTGAACATTAGAAGCAGTTAGTGTTTTAATCCTAAGTATTGCAGTAGTGCAATGTGCAACTTGAGAAAAAAGTAGATTAAAACAGACAGGAATCTTTTCAGAACTCAGATATCGTAAAACAACTGTAGTTTATTAACACTGTATTAACGCTATGATACCAAACAAGCGGAATAAACATTATCTAGGTAAACACTGAAAATAAGAATCTGGAGTTACCTGCATGTAGGCTGAACAGTGTCTTGTAAAGATGTGTGTAGAATTTCATTGGATCAATGTTAAGAACATCACCTATTAATATAATCCCAAATAAATATATTTACTCCATTAATTTATCAGACAATATTAAACAAAAGTTTGTTTTTAAAGTTCTCTTACCTTGACCAGAGAGTATATGAAAAGCACTGAGAATGCAATGAAGACTCTCACGATAGCTTAAACCCTAAGAATACAAAAATGATCAAGTACCCAAAAGAACATAATTTTAAGAAAACTGTAATAAAAGTAAGCTCAACTTACCCCAGATGCAATAAGAGAATGAAGGACAATCAACAGGTCATCAAAAAATTCCACATTTATCAGATGAGCAAACCTTGAATCAAAGAGATTTTTATCTGCAACCTCAGTTCAAAGTATTTTGAATTGCCAAAATCCACACCTCAAAAGCAGAGCTAAATCAAGTGCTGAACATCTATTATCTTCACATAGATGGATGATTCAGCCCCCAACTGCTAATCACGGCTTCCCTATAGCACTAGAGACATGCTCGTGTTCTTCAGGAAGTAATCAGAGAAAATAATGGCATCACATCACACCCTGCTGTGTTTGCATCACATCAATTCTATCATGGGAAATTTCACATCACATTGAAATGTTTTTAGAAGTAGGTTAAAACTTCAGCAGAGAAATAAAAAGAGAAATAAAAGAATTTCAACAAATGTGTTGGAGACAGTCTTCTCTCACTGCTTATAAATCCCTTTCAAAGTCAAAAATCCCTTTAGTGCTTTATGTCTTTTCTAACACACACAAAAGAAGGTGGAAGCAATTCTTACTTTGCAAGACCTTCTAGCACGGCTGGCAGAAGTGGAGACTTCTGAGCTTTCTTCAAGATTCTAAAGTAAGTTACAAATACAATATTCAAGGTCTCTGTGTGCTGAAGGAAAGAAAACAAAATAAAATACTTAAGCATGGAAAACAGACATTTCTACTTCACTTAAACTCAATTGAAAATGCTCCTCTCTGTCCAAGCCTGCACTCAGGCCTTCCAAACCAGCCCTGGCACTGCCCTCTCTGCTCTTCGTATGCTGAAAAGCTCAATTTCTGCTCTCCTGCCCCCTACTCTGTCCCCTCACCCCCTCCTAGCTAAACAGCCTCTTTTTCCCTCGGCCCATGCTAGCCACGCTCCTTCTTTGCCTAAAGGCCACTCTGAGAGGCTGGTAACAACAATTATATAGTGCCACATGTAACAGGAACAGGGCACCTGGAGGACATATGTCAATGGATTCAGATACCTTTTTGTGAAGAGAACAGAAGGATATAGGAATGGTTAAGTTGGCTTTCCTGGGTAAACTGAGAGGGCTTGGTTTACTAAAACCTAGACCTCTGGCACAGGCAAAATGTTTGTAAGCTGCCAACGTTATCTAGAGGTGTGGAATGCTGACAGGTTGGGATGGAGGGGAGACACTTGGTTACGAAAGGGTTAGGAGCTGCTACTTTGCAAAAATAGGAAAATAACCTCTGAATTACTTACCAGCTTCAATTTTTTTTGTTTACTTTCTGACGCTTCTGCTTCCAAGAGTTCTCGTTCCAGTTTCTCTTCTGCTTTCTTCCACTGAAAACATACAGTTGATTTTAAGACAACAGATTAAATGTTTCCAACCAGCCTGGATATCCAGGTTCCAAAGATACCCAGAGAACAAATCTTCCATGCTTGGTGAGTTGCTTAGGTCACCCTGTGATGCTACAGGGTAACCTATTTGGATATATTCCTTCCTATCAGAAACAACGAATCAAAGGCATTATCAATAGCAGAAAGAGAAAAAAATTAGGAAGATAATTAAATTCCCTGTAGAACCTCATAAATATTCAAGTACAACGCAAACACTAATCACTGATGCTCAGAGTTAACAATGGCAACAGGAGAAGTGCAATCATTGCTAGAACAAATTGCTACATAAAGTCACTGAAGTAGAGCATGAGAAAGCGCATGTCATACCTTTCTTTGCATTCTTGAAAGATTTTTTCTTTTCTCTTTGTAAGTCATGAACTTTTTCTTTGGTGCAATGTCTTCAGAATCTTTTTGTAATTCTACTTCTTTAATTCTTAAGTGAAGAAATACTTTTAACACCTATTGTAAATAAAATAAATACAATGAAAGGTGATCCACAACAGAGGAACGGAGAGGGTAAGAAATCCTGAATTCCATTCAGGCTAGTGGCTTTGCTGGTCAAAGATGATTCTGTTTACTCCCCTCCTGTTCCTTCATATCTGTAGCTCTCATCTCTGCTCCCAGCTCCTTCCCCAGCACTGTCCATTTCTATCCATTCCTCCATTTGCCTCTCTCTCTTCAAGTTTCCCTGCCTGACTTAACCCATGTCTCTGTTCAGAGCTTATCTCCTCCTCCCAGTCTCCTTTCCCTGCCCCATATCTCTCTTTCTAACCCTCTGGCTCAGCCCACTCCTAAGCTGCCTGTGTTTTGACAGAGTGAGGAAATTCTGCTTCTCTGTAGCCAGCAGCGGCACTAACTTTCAGATTTTTTTTAAACCATTGACAGAAGAAAATTGTGTAGTACAACAGAAAGACTCTTACCTCTGGTCTGACATCGTAATTTCTACCCCTGATAAGGCCAGAAATGACCTTAACTACACCGAGTGAAGCATAGCCCAACTTGTCTTGTTTAAAGAGCTTCTTAACTGCCTCAAAGCACAGTTCAGAAATCTGAAAAGTGAATTCAAACAAATTCTTCTGTAAAGCCAAGTCTATGACAACATCTAACTGATAATACTGATGGTATTTACTAATTAGAAAGTGGACACAGCCTGTAAAATAGTGAAAAGATATGGCCACAAGATCTGGATATTGTGGAATAAAGCTCAGAAATAGAGCTTCTTAACTGCCTCAAAGCACAGTTCAGAAATCTGAAAAGTGAATTCAAACAAATTCTTCTGTAAAGCCAAGTCTATGACAACATCTAACTGATAATACTGATGGTATTTACTAATTAGAAAGTGGACACAGCCTGTAAAATAGTGAAAAGATATGGCCACAAGATCTGGATATTGTGGAATAAAGCTCAGAAATAGATTATTTTTTTTTTTCTTTCCCTGATCAGAAAATCACTTACCATTTTTGATGCATCATTCATGAGCGGAACAATGAGAACAATAATGTTGTTGTGGAAGTTAAAGTGGGGCAGGGCCACAAGCAGCTCACACAGACACTTCACTGCAATCTCTGCTAGACCTTTATATGCTTTTAATGAGATGACATTGCTTTTCTTCAACTTCCTTTGTTTCCAATCTGCACAAAATATTATTTTTAGTGATTACTGTTCAGAATGTAGGGAAGCTTCTAAATATTTACATTTTTCGTTATTGCAGGCATTCTCCTACACACTTATATGAAACAGTACTTGCATGAAAGACAGCAGGTAGCATTCAATCAGAGGAGGTTAACTGTGATGCTGCAAACAATTTTGTATTTACTACAAAAAATGGAAGGTGTTGCCTGTACCTTTAATTGTTTGTTCCAGATTTTCCAAATAAAATTTATACTGGCTCACAAGGCCTTCTTCAAATTCTCTCAGTTTCTGAGTTTCTTTTTTAACCTGTAAACATAATACACATGAAATTTTATTTGGAGAGCTAAATCCTGAAATTAGCCAGTGGTGAAAAAACCCCGAAGTTTTAAAACAAATTATCAGATATCTAAGTAGTTTTTTTCTTCTAGACAGACATTCCTAGAAATGTATTAAAAATAAATATTTCTACATATTTCTCTACATATTCAAGGCTCAGAGGGCCTTTTTCAACTAGGCCGATTTAATTTATAAGTACTGAAGTGAAATTTGTAACTAGATGTTATTTTAAAGCCATGACTCTAAACTGCACAACCTATATTCAAGAAACCTTCTAAAGAATTGGTTAAAAACAAGCTCCAGGAAACAAGTTATTCTGCATTTGTTCAGCAAATTATCGAACACATTACACAGAAATCTGTGCCAGCTAGGTGACAATTTTGCATAATTTGCTTTCTTTCTAGTTCCCTTCAGTGTGACACAAAACACCGTCTTATTCTGAGGTTTATGATGAATGTTACACAGGTTTGGTATGCTACTTTCATATACTATTTTTTCCCCTCCATTACCAGCATGTCACTTACTTATTGAAGGAAGCACGTAAGAATTAAAGGTTCAAAACATAGACCTCTGCCCCTGAAAGTGTCACAGCTTCAGAATTTCCACAAGTATTTGTGTATTTGTCACCCTTTGCTCAAAACTATAAATTCATATTAAACAAATCAGTATTAGTATTTGGCATAACTTAAAAAATCTGAACTACTCACAATACTCTATAAAGAAATTTGGTATTTCACCTTGGCAGCCTTTTCTGCTTCAGTCAGAGGCCGAATTTTGTAAGAAGGTGCAATATCTTTGAATATCTCCATCAAAGAAACCATGACCAGCTTCCGAACAATCACAGCCACATTAGGATCCTGTTCCATCAGCATGGCACGCAGCTCCTTCAACTTTTTAATCTGATTAAGAAAAGAGACAGACAAAGTCAGCTGAAGATCACCCACAAACCAATGTACAAGCACAATGTACATTTCAGCAGAAGTTTGCCACACGAAACATGCCTCATTTTTAAATAGTAGAGAGAGAAAAAAATTAACTCAGCAGTTACTCAGACTCTAGTTAGCACTGCGTAAGAGCCAAGAAATGCTGGATATCCCAACAAAATTTTTATCTTGGGAATGTTCAAACTACCCTGCTATTACAAATTTGCACAGAATTATTGCAAATTACTAGCATATCCTGAAACATTGAGAACTATCAGATAAAACCCTGAAATCAGACCTTAAATAAGGTCACGCTTAAGGAACAAGGTAGTTTGGACAGCAAATACCACAGACAGTATTATTCCTAAAACTACAAGTATTCAGAGGGACAAATTAAAATTGGACAGAGCAAACACAGTCACCTGGATCTTCACCTGATTCAAATCCTTTGTACCAACCTACAGCAGCAGTTTCACTGTTTGCCACACCCCCGAGAAGTGATACAACTCTGACCTTTTTCCTTGTTCTACTCATGTATTTTTCTGCTTTTGCTATTCTTTGGTCACTTCAGATCTTTCTTTTTTGACTTACTGCACAACACAGGCACATATACATGCATGTTAAGTAAATGCTACCTACATTGTTGTCTGGCTCAGACAGAATGGCCGATGCTAAGGCAGCAATGTGCATCTTCCTTTCCTGCAGCTTTTGCCTCCTTTGGGCAGCCATTTCCTCAGGAGTGAGAACAGGCAGGGGTTCTTCATTAAAGTCTAGCACAAGGTGTGACAGTTAGAAAGGAGGGTCTCTAGGGAAGCCGCTTAACAAATACCACATTGCAAACTACATACTGCATTTCAGATGGGTACCGCGATTAACACCACACAAGAGTAACACATGCAGTTCCACAGAAAAGAATGATCTTGCTAGAGCTTATATTAACCCAGAGATTAATTTTTGCTTCACTCCAAAATCTTACGCTTGCAAAAAGAAATGGACCAAATGTTTCTGAATCTGCAAATGGTATTCCCTAAGTCCAGTGGGAACATATAAACTCAACATATGACCCCAACTGTGCCAAGAAATTGCAGTGCTCTGCAACTTGCAGCAAATTATTCACCACTTTTTCTTTTAAAAATACAATTGTTTTAGTTGCGTTTTCTGAGTATTATTTTGCTACAAGTATGTCCTTCCTCAACTTCAGATTATATTTAGAGAAACAATGACCCAGAAGTGGCAGAATTACAACTCAAATGTTATTTGAATATGACTCTTAACTGGATAGCAAACTGCAAATCGAACCCAAATTTCCTGGTATTCTGATGTTTTGAGTAAAGAATTTCAAAGACAAAGACAGACACTCAAAAGCCTACAGAAGTGTGTGTCCTGAACTGCATTTCAAAATGATCTCAGAGTAATCAAATTAGAACCACAGCATATACTCTTTAAGTAAGACCAAAATTTCCCTTCTCATTAGCAAAGATGACACAACTGATATAAGAAACTCCATGTAAACATCAGTTCCAGGTGAAAATCAACGTAATTTTAGAGAAAGAGATTCTGAAGCCAGCTATTCCTCAGGTCCTGGGATGCTAACAGGTAAGAAGGCAAGCTCTGAATCACTGTTATGCTTTGGGGGCAACATGGTAATGAACATATTCAAAACCACCCTAAACAAAATACACTTAAATTACAAACTTCCTTAGGGAATAGCAAAGTACTCTTCGGATACATCAGTGATTTGGGGAAAAAAAACCCCCACCAACATAAAGTAAACATGCTGTTTTATTACCCTCTGCTTCCTCCATTTCTTCTGTATCCTCTTCTTCATCTTGTGCAACATTGAGAACTGCAAAAATAAGAGTGTCTAGTGTCAAGCATGTAATAAACACTGTGGAATTTTAAAAGAATATATCATGTACATCTTGGCTACTATATGATGCCGCAATCTGTGTCTCACCTGGCTTTTCCATAGTTTGGGGAATAATGCCACCTTTGCCTTTGATGGGGAGCAGATGGATGAGTTCTTTTTCTGGCTCAGTCTGCATACGTCTTGGCACCTTCTCATATTTCTCAATCACACCTTCATGTTTCCGTTTTTTGACGTGAACAGGTTCACTGAAAAATACAAGGCAAACTAAATGAATTAGCCATCTAAGCAGACATGAACCATGTATGACAGTATACTAGCTGGATTAAGTGTCCACACTCGGAAAAATAAATAATGGCTGATCTTATTAAGTGGAATGTTTGAGTGTGTTCACCATTTACAGCACCAGTCACCACTCAATCAAACAATGTTAATGTGGATCTGTACAGGATCTTTGAATTCAGGACAATACATTGCTTCCCATCTCCTTTTTATAGGAAACTAAATGTGAAATGAGCAAAGACAAAATGAGATTTAATTGATCTGGCAGGTGAGGTAACTTCGTGAATTTTGAATTATTGGCATATGAGTGTAAACACACACATGCATGCAAAATGCTTGCATTGATTTTGAATTTACAAAAAAAATTAATTAAATGGTGTAACTGCTTATAGTACATGCACATTATGAAGTGTGTTATCTGTTCATCTTATAAAAAAACTAAAGCCAGGGATAAAGAATCACATTGTTGAAGCCACATGGTCTATCTTATAACAGGAACACTGCTTTTGTTCTTATAAGGGGCAGTTTCAACTATGGACATCTGAAGGACTCTGAAAGCTCTGCGCTCAGAGACTGCTAGGCTTCACAAAGTAAAAATCACTTGTATGAGAAGTAGTTTTATATTCCAGAGTCTACCCAGATTCCCTGCACACACGACACAGTCACCCTACGCATGCATTGTAAGGACAATGCACCAGCCACAGTCTTGCTGTCCCTGTGCAGATCAAACCTTTCCCATGTACCCAAATCCTACTCAACGAGCGCAGGAATTCTGTATATCTGTGATTGATCTGTTGAGCAGGAAGAAATACTGCTGCTGTGAAAACAAGGGAAATTCTGGGTCATCCTAGACATCTGGAAACCCTAGTAGTAGCTGATGGGTTTTGAGATGGTGCTGCTCCCGTTCATGTAGCAGTAAGGGACTCAGGGACCCTTCAAAGTAAGGCAACAGTGAACACATCAGATGAAGCTTGTAAAAGCAAACATCCTTTGGAAACATGATTTCACCCCAAAAACATTAAAAATTTTGGAAAAGAGTAAATAAAATACAAAGATGCAAAATAGAAACTATTAAGATCTCACCACAGCCTGTCTCTCACCTAGGCCAGAGTGCTGTTTTTCCTGCCTCCCTCCCCACTGTGCTCCCCCTCTGCATGAGCAGGTGCCTCGGCATGGCTGAGGCTCACTAAAAACTTAACCCTGAGCAGTCCTGCCGTGAAGGACTCCTCCAGCAAGCAAGCAGGACTAGGACCCTCTCACTGGACAAACAGTCCAGTGTCTTCCTTAAGACGTCCCACAGCCTCGCTCTCCCCTACCCTGCCTTGACTTCCCAGGCGACACTTAACCAGGATGTGATGAGCGGGTCAGTGCACATTTTTATTTATCCCTACTCCATGTTAACTTTACTACTACTACCATCACTTTTCTGCTCTGCTCACTGGGAAAGCCTGTATCACACCCCACTCTCCAAGGCTAACGGAAATAATGCAGTGTGGTGCACCACCCTTTCGCAGGATATGCTCCTACCCTGCACATAAGTATGTAAGAACGTAAGCATTTAGTCTGTGCTAATATGAACATGTAATTTGTAAGTGAGGTAATATTTGGCAACTTCTTAAGAATGGTTATAGTCGATCAGAGTAAAGCAGATTAAAAAGACAAATTCTCCACTTTAAGGGAACACTATGAAAGGAGCTAAAAGCTAGTAACAGTAAAACAGGTAAAAGAGCAACTATCCTTCTACGTATTTCATTGTGAACTCCACCTAACACCTTGCTCCAGAAAGCTGGTAACAAATTTTTTTTACGAATGTTTTGGTGTTGCACATGTTTACAGACATGGCTTCCAGAACCCTTTTTTTTTTTTTTTAACACACAGCAATTTGCAATGCAATGTGAAAGTATAGTGGCCCAAAGTCCAGAGAACATCCTGAATACTCTACATAGAAAAAAAAGACTCTGTACACAGATTAAAGCATTTCTTTCAGTTTGAGGAATGCTACCCATCTCACAAGAAGGAACACTGTGCAGGAACAGTATCCTGAAGGTCAGGCAGAGCAGGTGAATGTACTGATACACATCAATACATTAATACTGAATGTACTGACAGACTAAGGAAACACTAAACTGGAACTGCAAAGAAACAACAGCCTGAAAGTGACCTCCTGGTATATGTATTACATTACACATTAGTTACATATTAACGACATAAAGCTGACTTAGTACAAAAAGTAGACATCACAACAACACTCACTTTGAAGAAAGATCTCTGGTTAAAAAGGATGCTTTTTGAGCCAAATCCTCCATTAATTTTAAGTCATCTTCATCCATCATGTCCAGTGGAAGAGCATCTTCTTCCTCTTCTTCTTCCTGTTTTGCAGCTATTTTAGAAGATGATGTGTACAGATTAAGATCCTGTACGTATATTCACACTTGAAAACCTAACCCTGCCTACGCCTGTGAGACCATTTGACACCCTACTTCAACCTTGAGCTCATCAACCTTCATGCATGTGTTTTGTGTTATCCCAGAAAACTGCCCCTTTATTGTGACATGCAATAATGATTAGAGGAAACACATTTCTACCATCTCCAACTGTCAGATCTTGTTGCCAGAATGGCTACGTTTTATATTTTTCATAATTCTCCCTTTCTTTCCTTTAAGCAAGGAAATGAAATTTTTACACCGAAAATGAAACGTTGTTTCATTGATACATAATTTTACAACATGAAGCAGCAGGATATTTAGTAACCCTCATACCTTTTCGCTGACAAAAATAATTCTGAGCAAACACTTACCAACTTGTTTTTTCTTGCATTCTTCCAATGGAAAAGGTTTTCTAGAGATAGCATCTCTGACAGCCTCCCTTAGCTTCTTTTGTTCTTTTCGATACTTCTTAGCAGCACTCTGCTGCTTGTACTGTTTATTCTTTAATTTGTTGTCAAGTTTTATTTTACTAGTTCTCAGTAATTTGCGAAAGCTTGGAACTCGTTTTGTGTTTTTTCTCTAGGAAACAAACAGAAAATACAAGTAACTGACATGTTCATAGCCTTTGTGAAATTTATTTCACTGTTTCATATCTCGTATTTTTATCAGGGCTAAAGAACATGTTTCTTCCAACTGGTATCATCAGTTAGCTCCAAATTTACCCAACTGTGTTAAGTTTTTGAGAAGAGGGACAATTTTGTTTTTTATAAACCCTATGTCCATCACTTTTAGACACATGAACACTCGAAGTATGGTAAACAGATTGTTAGGGCACAGTTCTTTGCCCTGTGTGCTCCCGAGCACTCTGTCTCCTCTCTTTACACTGCCGTTCTTCCCCAGCTGGATAAGGTTAGGAGAGTCTGGTGCAAGGCCACAGCCTCAGGCAAATGCCCTCCTGCAGCACACTTCCCCGTGCTGAGCTTTGGCTCTGTCCTGCCCCAAACTCTCCATGACCGGTAGCTGCACGAAGAGACAAGGCTGCCCACTGCAAGGCTCAGAACAGCATGATGTGTAAGCTGTGTACGTGTTACAGGTGCCAAAGTTCAGGGAAAAAGAGTGCTCAGGGAAAGCCCAGAGGTGCAGATCAATACAGGCACCCTGTGCCAAAACTGTGAAACACCCCCAGGGATGTTCAGTGTGGAAATGGATGCAGCCCAGCTTCCCTACTGAGGGGCATGGGAATGCAAGGGCTGCGGAGGGAAAACGGGCCATTGTATTGAGTCCTGGTGGTAGTAGGGGGTGTCCCTTTGGTAAGGGGACAAGTGGCTGGAATCTGGAATTTCTGCCAGTGCACCTTTATCTTCCCTTTTTAGATTTGACTACTGGGAAAGCGCTGAAGAGACAGAAGCAACACTGAGACGCTCGTCCCTACGCCATGCACACAGCACCGTGAGCCAGAACGGCTACAGCCAGCCATGCCCCTGCCTGGAAGTCGGCTCGGACTCCGCTGTTCCTCTCCTGACGCCACCTCACAGCCCGAGCGCTCCTGAGCGGGTCCCGCTGCAGACCACCCCGCTCGCTATCAAAGCTCCGACGCCACGCTCCCCGCTACAACGAACGATGGCGATTCATTTCTCCTCCCACGCCTTAGCTGTGGCAAAATCACCTT
>NW_009221056.1:0-54571 GCF_000690835.1 Fulmarus glacialis | reverse complement strand
AACAAACAAACAAACAAATTTTGTCAAATACAAATTGTATTTTGGGCTAGCTTTTTCATTCTTACCCATGAAAAATAAAATGTATCAGCTGTCCTGCTCATGAAGTAAGCTAATGTAGTTCAACATTAAATAAAGGCAACAAAATTTGAGTTTATTCTCTGAACATCCAGACTGAGTATCCAGTATACTTTGTGATAAAAAGACTACTTAAAAATTGACCAGATGTTAGAAGAAATATTAAATATTTAGAAGAAAATGGAGAAAGAGAATTTGAAAAGATAGTACAGAACTGGAGTAACAGGAGTAGGTCTGAACAAAGTTATCAAGTCTGAAGTTTTTTCTAAAAGCTATAAAGAAGCATAACTATTAAATATGTTAGTGAACACTTGATCACCTTATGTTAAATTTCAAGTCTGCTTTCAAGTAATTCCTGTATCATGGTTAATTCCACTATCAATTCAAGTAAACTAATTTTTGAAGCAAAGCCCAGGCTGTTGTTCATGTCTAACTGGTTGTTTTGCATTGTCTTTCCCTTGCTGTGTTATAAGGACATAGCACTCACAATTAACATCTCAGTCTACAAAGAATATTCTGCTGAATGTCATTGTATCTATTGATATCATTGTATCTCACTGTATGCTTAATTTTTTAGGTAAGAAATTAGAATAATTTTGTGTTTATAAAATGAACCTATTTTCCACTTGTACTAGAGTTTTTCCATTAAACTCATGCTCTCTTAGTGCTTTTTCTGTAACCTTCTAGGAACGTTACTTTCATTTTTTGGTAGAGCCCTCTACATAGATCCTGAGACTTAGTGTGTTAATAATTCATGTCTTGAAGCCATGACTGAATATCAAAATCTGAAGCCCAACAGTAAATTGAGTTCTTTATACCTGGCCTAAGACAAGTGGGTGAATGCTTTATTAATTAATGTAGGTACAAGTTCTTGCTTTGTAGAGATACTTATGAACATTCATGACAGATTTTTTCTACTCCTAGCAGGAGTACAGATAGCCACAAACCCACCAATTAGTGCACAGGCAGGACTTCATTGACTTTGCAAAATTAATTTTGTAAGGAGCCACATGCTCAGAGGCCCCAAGAAAGAGTCCAAAGTGACTGACTGCTTAAACCTGATGGCATACAGCTTAAATAAGATCTTTTTTCTTTTTTCTTTTTAGTTAACCCTTTTACAAACAGGTTAATGTACAGTTTACATGTAGCCAGGAAAAGACAAATGCACAAGTGATTACAAAATTTAAATAGCATTGTTGTAGTACCAAATGAGGAAGTAATCTATTCTGAAGTTTCAAGTTTTACTGAATATTTTTGGTTAATGGCTTGATAATGGAACAGGGTGTAGCCTCATAAAATTAGCTGATGATTCTGTTGTGGGATGGGTTGCACTTACTTTGAAGGGCAGTGCCAGAATAAAGTGGAACAAAACAAGTTCTTAATTATATACCTAATTCCCTGATTCATATAAGTATCCTACTCTAGATGGTTTGCTGCCCTTGGATGACAGAAGATACAAATTCCTGTGATTTCTTTAGTTTATCTGACCATAAAGGTAAGTAAAATATTCTCCAGCTCTCAAGTGTGTAGAAATATTTGTAATAACATACTTTAGCTAAGGGATGAGCAAGCTTGTAAGGACCTATATTTTCTATGAAATTATAATAATTTTATTAATTATCATTTTAGATACATGTTTAGGTTTCTCCTTCATCATTAATAATGAATGTTATGGGTACTTTAGTTTAGTAAATCTATACCTGCTGACATCTTTTTCTTCCTTTCTTATTTCCTTAGCTTTGTTACCATAATGAATTATTTTCTTTTTAATATTGTAAATTTGTCTATAGTAAAGCAAATGTTATGTTATAGTCACATCTTCAGCAGAAACCTTTTTTAAAAGTTAATGGGAGACAATGTTTCTGAGTAGGGAACATAATCTGATATTTTAGGAAACCTTTTATTATAAATCATTTGAATGTATATTCATACACATCGTTGTGGCAAACTGAGGAAAGGGTGTAGTCTGAAATAATTTTCTATAGTCCATAAATTTTAATCATGCTGAAACCAAGTGCCATAGAGAAGATGGAGAATCTAGGCAAAAGGTGCAAGAAAAGGAGTAGTCAGGATGCGCATGTTAGGGAGACAAAGATAAATGAGTGGAAATTGATCATAGAGAATTGTTATCCATATAAAATAAAAGTGATGAGAACACTCTGCTCCATTTATCACGTGCTACACCCGCAGGCAGAATTTTGCTAAAAAGCTTGTACTTCTCTGATGAGAGAGTTTAAATTCTCAAGTCAATAATTTTGCAGCATTAAATTTACCTTCAGCTAAATTAAACAAGTTTTATTTTACAGTTTATTTAGAATGTAAGAATGGAAAGGCTATAGATACAAATGTCAAGAATATATCTAGAGGCTCTGAGGGCCAATTCGAATAGGTTAGGCCAAAAGTGGTCTTTTTATTACATTGCTCCCAAGAGATGGTGCAGTAAAAGCCACTTCTCTAGTATATGTCAGGAAAGTGAACAGCACTTCATTTCACTTTTTGCCTGTGAATAACACAAATGTGTAATACCATCAGTCTACAAAGAAAGAAAATATCTGAAAGAGACAAGGGCCAGCAAAAATGTTTTTGATCTCCTTGGAGAGTATTCATGTTATTAATGTACTTGTTAAGAATAGTTGAATGATCTAGTGAAGCACTGAGACAGGATCCAAATACAGAGGACCAAACTGAAGAAGAAAGCAGATGACTTTTTAAGCTGAGGCTTAAGTATAGGGAATCCAGGCAGCAATCTATCATAACAGCCTCTCCTTCTTACACAGTGGTGTTCAGACAGAGATGCAGATAAGAGAAAATTCTCTAACCAGGATTTACAGCCAGTGTCAAGTCTTCACTTTTTCCAGGAGCCTTAAGCCTTTGAGAGTCTGTAGACCAAAGCATGCGACCAGGTATGATGATACTTTCTGAAATATCATGCACCACTTCTCTTATGGACAGTGATGTTATGGACTTAGCCTTAAAGAAAACATGATCTGTACATTTCAGCAAAAGTTATCAAAGCTCTAAGCATCTTCTTCACCTGATTTATGTGAGTATATGACTTACCATTTAGATAATGAGAATCAGCCATTCAAAACCCTCAAAACAGTTTGCATATATTGTCAGGATGCTGATCAACAAAGCTACGTGTTTACATTACTTTCACTGCACAAAGACCTATTGCTTATTACTCTAATGCTTGATCATGATGGCAGGGTGAGACTGTCCTAACAAAGCAATTTAGTTAATTGGACACTATAACAATACAAAAATGGCATTCAAGTACTGTTGTTTTAACCAGTTGTACCTAAAATATGAGTTTTAGCAATAGAGTAATTTAAGAATGGACAAAAGGAAATAGTTAAGAATTTTCAGGCCAAACCAGTTTTCCAAATCCAAACAAGCAATACTATAAAGGGCTTTTTTGCTGCCTTTTTTTTTTTTTTTTTTTTTGTAGCAGTTTTCGGCATTAGATAATGAAAGGCTACTGCCTCTCATGATGTAGTTGGCCTGGGGTTAGTGTGATAAATACTGCTTTTGATTGAAGTATAGTGCAGCAAAGGTGTCTAGATGGCTCCTAAGATGAAAGAAAGATTAGTGTCTAAGATGCTGCTGTTGGTCCTTAAGACTCTAAAATGGGTACATAACATTTCAGGTATTTTTTTCCTCAGCATACTTACTTTCAGTGGGTTTCAGAGCAAGCTGTGGAAATGACAAAACAGACAGGTGGTGCAACTTTTTAAACCCCATACTGTCTTGAATAAGACATGCTCCTCAAAGGTTATTTGTTGCTGCTTAGTTTAGGAGGAGAATGGCAATAATCATTTGAGTAGCAGGCAGAAATAAAATGTTGTTGTTGAGTGCTTCATAATAACAATTTCCATGAAACAGATTTAACATAACTCCCTGCTGAGTTATAGAAGCTTAATAGTTACCCTAAATTATCTGCAAGCACATAAATGATGCTGAAGTTACTACATTTTTAATCTGGAAAAGGAAGTCTCTTGGCAACTGCTTAGTTTTTTCTAAATATGACACATCAGGGATTGTGGGGTTTTTTGTTTGTTTTCCTTTAGGAGTGAGCACCTGCCTGCAGAGCACAGATTATTAACTTGACTCATAAAATCAATTAAGAACTTTCTCTTCTTGTCAATAGCTATACTGTACACAACAGATTTAGAAAAATCTCCCAGATTTCTACTTCCTTATTTCTAAACATAATTATAAACATTCTAAATAATCAAACAATCTTAATGTCTTCAGAAGTCATGGGTTACATGCATCAGTATTTCTGAAAAGAACTCCTTCCTGAAATTTCAGAGTAAACAAAGCAAAAGCATGCTACAGACTTAAGAAATACTAACTGGTAGTATGAGGAATGAGGTGCAAAGTGGAACAAAAATATTCAGTTATACCTACACATAGATGCTTTGACCCCTGCTATGATTTGTTTGATGTCTACTAAATTTTGCAGTGTGCAGAGCACAAGAAAAGTTTTAACTGATTTGTTAAGAACAATTCTGCTAACAGTACAAAACTTTTTTAGTGCTGCACTGTAGCAACAGCTTTATATTGTATAAACTTGAGCATAACTGTTTAAGTTCCAGGGACTGTATCAGTCATGGGAGGTAGTTTTCACTTGCTGCTGGAGTCAGTTCATTTCCTACTACCCTGGCTTGAAATCACTCCTCAGCAGGCAATAATTTGCTGGTATTTCCTATAATTGACACTGGTTGTGGAAAAGTAACATTGTAAAGCATCATGTAGCTAGATAATGCCGGTTTGGAGGATGTTGCTGAATGCATGCAGTCCTTTCAGAAATCTTTTGTCCTTTTCCCATTTATATTGTGTCCGGCGTCATGGTTTTGTCACAAAATCTAAACTATTTTTTCTTCTCTGTGGTCATCCACACTGTACAGAAAAATAGCTTATTGGTGTCAGGAAGAACAGGGTTTTTTTTCCACAGCTTTAATTCTTTTTTACCTCCTTTAGGCCAAATAAAATGTGAAAATGAAATAAAAATTTAAATATTGAAGTACAGATGCATGGTGATAGTATTTGGGGAACATTTTCTGCCATGCCCCATTTGAAGTAATCAGGGTACTGACAACTGTTATTCCGATATCCCGTTATTTTTAAAAGTGTATTTCTACAACTGGTGTAAATGGAGTATACAAATATACTGGTATACTATTGTCCTGGTTTCGGCTGGGATAGAATTAAATTTCTTCCTAGTGCTGTGTTTTGGATTTAGTATGAGAAGAATGTTGACAACACACTGATGTTTTTAGTTGTTGCTAAGGACCTTGCTAGTCAAGGACTTTTCAGCTTCCCATGCTCTGCCAGGTGCACAAGAAGCTGGGAGGGAGCATAGCCAGGACAGCTAACCCAGCTGGCCAATGGGGTATTCCATACCATATGACATCATGGTCAGTATACAAATAGGGGGCGTGGTCCAGGAAGCAGCAATCGTTTTTTGTGTATCAGTCATTGGGTGGTGAGCAATTGCATTGTGCATCACTGATTTTGTATATTCTATTATTATTGTTGTTGTTGTTGTTATTTTCCCTTCCTTTTCTGTTCTACTAAACTGTCTTTATCTCAGTCCACGAATTTTACTTTTCTTTTTTCCGATTCTCTCCCCCATCCCACTGGGGGGGGGGGGGGGGGGAGTGAGCGAGCGGCTGTGTGGTGTTTGGCTGCCTGCTAAGTTAAACCACAACAACTAGACAATAGTTATTTGACAGTGTACCAATATATTTAAATAACATGGAAGATTATTTAAACTGTAGACTCTATCAGCAATGTGGTGCTCAGTTTACATATATTCTAGTAAAAGTTTTGTGTTCTTAACATGGGTGGGCTTCCTTCTTGAACGAGTAATACTTAGTTGCACCTTAAAAGTATGTGCAAATTAATGTCAAATGTAGACCACTGGAACTCCAGTCAAAAAAAGGCAGAAGCGGAGGTTGTTTGAAAGTTGGGCAATTTGTAAATTAGTTTAGTTCATTTTATAATTTAGATCAAATTGAACTGAGTTTGCAGAAATTAATATATATCTTGGAAAGACTGAACAGTCATAAAAATGTCTTTTGACATGAACATTTTTCAAGCTACAGGGTAAACTGGAGGGACAGTGGCACAGAATGATACGATCTTTCATTGATTTCTGATTGGCTGGACACACCAGCGTCAAAGATAAGGAGTATGGTACATCCATAAATAAGTTTTATGGGCTAGGTTTATTTTATTAATGGAAAAGCTTTTTTAGTTTGTTTTAGAGTTTTCATATCTTTCTCTTTATATATCCTTTGTTTATGTGAATGAAACACATTGTTACAACTCTATTTACCTTCAAAGACAGAAGGGGAAAAAAGGTAATGATTATTTATTTTTAAAATATCTTCAAACATATAATAGATATCTGTGCACAATAGACATATGTTTTGGAACAATAATTTTAGTAAAAATTTCAAAATACAAATCTATGTTTTATAGATATACATAAGTATATGAAACCTTTTTATTAATTTAGTTCTTGTGATTATTCCATTGTATTCACGAATATCTCAGGAATAAACCCATTACCCTTTTGTTTTTAGGTAACTGTCCTGAAAGCAACCAACTTCACTAGTTCAAATCAATGTGCTGAGGAGCCTTGTTGTGCAAAAAAGCCATATAAAAGAAGCTCAGAGGATTTTTTTTATCCTTCCACTTGTAAACAAATAATACAGACATAGAAAACATTATGAATATCAGCTTCTTTTCACCTAGAAAGACTGAGGCACAGGGATATTAAGCATTTTTTCCAGGGACTCATTATGAGGGTTAAGAATCAAATATATACACACAAACATACCTTTCTATACAAAAGAAATGCATGTATGTGCCATGTGAATGTTATATGCATGACTAAGCCCTAATTTTAAAAAGTAACTACAGTTTCACTTTTCACTGGAGTAAAGCAGATGCTTATAAATATAGGATGGTACTGCTGTTCATAAAATTTGTGCAAGAAATTTAATAGAAATGGATGTTAAGTTACAATCATAGTATAGAGAAATAACTCCAAGGAATGGAATGTATTATTTAATAGAAGATTAATTTAAATGGAAAGACCTCATCTTCCAAAATTTTGCACCAACATTTTGCAAAAAAAAATCAATTTTTCTATCCAGAAATTTTCATTCTTATTTTAAATAGCCTGATATTCATTCTATTTTTATATTTCTATGGATACTTTGAAAAGTCCTGTGTTTTCTAAGTGTAAACACTTCCAGAGGTAATAGAGCAGACCAGGAAAAGCAGTGTGTAAGGATACACTCTTTTAGCAAATCTAGAAAAGATATTTAGGTAGTATTAGGTGACAGAAGTGCAATAAACATGGTCCAGAATGAGGACACTGGCACATTGGAGAGAAGGTTAAAGTACATCAAAATATTGTATTACATAAAGTAAGGCAAAGCGAAACAGTGAACAAACAAAAAAAGTATTTACTGATTCTGGCATCTTCAGAGTTATGAATTCTCATTTTCATTATCCATTTATTTGTTCACTATAAATTCTTCATTATGCACATAATGCACAGCCTCTTTTGATTTCATCTGGGATGTAGATCCTTTGGATTTGGTGACTCTGTATTTGTCTACATCTAAATTACTTATAAAAGATAATGATATATACATCTAGGGGTAAAAACTGGATTTATACACATATTTTAACTACATTACCTTTAAACTCAAAGAGATTGCACATATAAGCAAACTATACATGCAATTAATGTGGCCAAAAATAATTGAAGTGCATTGTGGTTTTGTTCTTTAATGCTGTGTTTATAAAGATGAAAGGGCTCATACCTTTAGGGAGAAAATCCTTTTATCTGTAGCAGGGTGCTGTCTGTTTAAATTTTTATTCAGTAAATGTTTCCACTGGCTCCTTTAGGTTTTCTTATATTTGAAATTAGCACACATTTATATACCTTAATGAAAGAAGGTCCTAATCTGTAAGTTGCCGCTTCCTATGGTTGATTTGCCCCCTATAGATGTCTCTGATTCTTATCAGCCTATGACTAACTCTTACATTAAATTTACAGATAAGTTCTGCATAATAGGTGTTTTACACTTCTCAACAGTATGCTTGTCTCATGTCTTATTCGCAATCATAAAGATAAGTGAGACATCTCTACTTTTAACTAAAATATTCTCTTTTGTCCTAAGATTCTTGAGCTGAAGAGTGTTTACTGGTGGATGAGAATTTGTATGGATTATTTTGGACTGATTGGCATGATATCATAAAGTACAATATGGTATACCTGGGTTTACTTTCAAAGTTGGTTGCAATTTGTTTGAACCAACATCATACATCTAGATTTATGATAACATTGCAGTCTCTTAATGTGTATGGTTTTGATTTTATTTTATTTTACCTGGTTTCATAAAGTGGCCAGCTCTTGAAATACTAAACTTTACTTTCATACATGATTCATGAAAAGATTGGAAGCTTACTAAATAAAATAGTGAGCAGATTTCAATGTTGTTGAAGGAAGAGTTCTTGGAAGTGTCTTGCTGGCATGTCCTTCCATCTGCCAATATTTCTGTTTCTTAAGTAGTCATGTGTTTGTTAACAAAATACCTAAGTAAAAAAAACAAAACAAAACAAAACAAACAAAAAACAAACGAACAAAAAAACCAGCAAAGAAAGCAGAGAGCTTTTGAATCACAAAGAAAAACTAGTCTTTTAAAAATGTTTGTAGAAAACCAGAAATTGGCTTATTATGATTCAGTCAACAATCTTCTTTTCCTTAGATCAAATAAAATATTTTGAAGGAAGGAGATCTGAATTAGGAGCCCATAAAAATATTTATGATGTATTAAATAATGTGGTAGTTGTGTTATCATTATGTCACTTATATCGCATACTTTTCTTTTCCAAGGGCCTTTCAGACCTAGTTAGCACCTTTCTCATAAGACAGAACATTTACTAGAGAGGCAAAGGTTTATGGAAAGAATATTTGTACCCTGGCCACACTTTGGCCCCCAGAATGCTAGACTGATTATGTGC
The DNA here is from genome assembly GCF_000690835.1 of Fulmarus glacialis. Taxonomy (NCBI): domain Eukaryota; kingdom Metazoa; phylum Chordata; class Aves; order Procellariiformes; family Procellariidae; genus Fulmarus; species Fulmarus glacialis. The sequence goes on along the minus strand of NW_009221056.1, from coordinate 45,442 downwards.
AGAAAAAACCCATAAATGCCTATAACAGTGGAAGGCAGAGACACACTTTTTTGAGTTCCTGAACATCAATGAACTCCTTTAGTGTAACCTATTGCTTCAGTTCTTGGCACAGCCAACTTGGAAGAGCCACTGTTGTTGAATGTAGAAACTCCTTTACAATAGACACTGCCTTCTAATATGTCTTATTATGAAGGATCAGTTGTGCATGCATTTCACCTATCACATCTCCCATTGTTCCTAAAAATGTTTCACACAATATACCTCTCAGAATCCACAGTGACTCTTCTGAGTGATAAATTGCCCCTTAACAAACTTAACAGAGTAGTAAGTATGTTCAGTGCAAAATTTTGCAACACATCAAAAATGAAAGTTTGGGGACAGTCTATAGTAAGCAGAATTTAATAAGAAATTAAATCAAGCACTGTACTGATTATGTTACTCATTTGCATATATGATTCAATAAACCTCCTTCATTCTCAATGTACTGGAACTCATGGAGACTTTTCATCCTCCTTCAGTGACGTACAACACAATGGCTTATTGGCTTACTCCAGACAACTGTCAGTCAAACTCATAAAGTACACCATCATGTATTCCAGTTATGACACATTTTGCAAAGAAAGCAAATGAATGACTTGGAAAATATTTAATAGATGGAAAAAAGTTTACTGTTTAGGGGAGGAGTTAATTTTTTTCTTTTAGTCCATTTATTTGTAAACTTCAGTTTTTGAAACACTGTACAGGTTGACTGGAAAAATATAGTTCTTCATTTGAGACACTATTCTGATGGCTTTGCCAGCCAAACTAATGTCTCAGGACTCTTGATCTTGTGTTCAACAAGACTCAAAGAACCAAAAGACTATTTATGAGTTTCTGTTATCTTTGTTGCCAATGATTTACTGGAGATTAGAGCTGGAAACTCAATGTTTGAATTATAAAGATAGATAAAAATGTTCTTGAAGACTATATTCACAGAATTGTTGGAAGGTATGTTGATACATGTTTTTTATTTACTAACTCCAGGAGAAGGTGAGAGTCCTCATCTAGGAAAAAGGAAATTTAAATATAATTCCATCTTCTATTAAAGAATAGTTAAACTATATCTTCAAAATTATTTTGCTGAGCTATAGAATCATTCTAGCTATTTCAATGACTATTTATATATTTTATATACAAAGGATTTTTCCAGAAAGAAAGGTCTGTCTGTGAAGCTTAGTTGACGGCATTTATGATGTTCAGTGAATATACTTTTCTATTGCATATATGATAGGGATAACCCTGGAACAAATTACATTTATCATGTATTTATTTTCATTTTCATTCTGCACGCTAATCTGTTGTAGAGTTGGTAGTTGAGATGCTCACCTGAGCATCCTTGATTTTAATTCTCTCTTTGACATAGTCTTGGGTGATTATCTTGACTAATGGTTTATAAGAATTTTTATTCGTGTACAATTTATGACTAAGAGGAGGACTGGTACATTATTGAATGAGGGAGAGATTGCTCCTCCTCCAAAAATCTGTGGTGTTTTTTTTTTCCTCACAGAAGCCCCAAGTATATTTGTATTTGTTTAGATTTTTCATGGTATACAAAATGTTTCTTTCAGGCAAAATTCAGTAAAGGAAGAAGTGTTTCAGCCAGAAAAAGCCACACAAAATTGGGTTTAGGTCATCTTTCTGTGCTTGGCTGTGTGTGGTTTTTTTTTTGTTTGTTTTGAGTATGTGTCTTTTGGTTTAGTGTGGTTTCAGAAGCTAGATTGAAAATCAGTTGAATTCTGTCTATTCACTGTTCTCCTCACATAAGATTGTGGAGAGTAAGTTTTTGTGCCTAGGAATACCTCTTCAAAAGACTTTTTTGAGGCTTGTTAGAAAGCTCACATAAACTAGACATAGCTCTAAGGGAGATAAATTAGTGGGCAGAGTGAAGGTTAGGAGACATACTTGATGAACACAATTTGTCTCATGGCTATCCTTATCATAGATGCATACAAGAAAATGTATTCACTGAGCATAATAAAATGCAGCCGTCTTTGAAACATTACTTATGCAACAGCTGTTTAATTGTGCACAACAACATAGCAGTAATAAACAACCACTTTAGTGGCAAAATATTCCCTTCGCTATTAGAAAATTATGCAGAGAGGTAATAATAAGGGCCACAATGCAATGAGGAACATTCTATCTGAGTACATGAAGTACAGAGCATCCAGCTAAAAATATGCTATGGGACATATAACGACCATAATGGCCAGGACATCAATTTCTCTGAAAGAGCAGCCCTGATTGTGGTTTTCTTAGGTAGTGTAAAGAACTCTTAAAAACGGTGGAATCCAGAGCACAAACACCCACATATAAAAAAAATGGGCAAAATGTTGCATGGAAATGTGGATCTGTCCTATACTTTTGTATATGTGCAATTAGAAAAATAGTTTTCCATCATGTACTTTTATATGACATTTTAGTTACATGAAAAGAACGAGAAACTCAAAGTCCCAGTGTAAAGCAGCTAAAAAAGATCAAAGTGTTTGAGATTATGCAATAGTGACGTTTGCAAAATTAAGTAGGAGTTTGAACTTCGAAAGCTTAAATTTTCAAATCAGCCTAAACTTCAAAGGATTTATTATCTTCTTTCAGAAATACATTTGAAAAAAAAAGGGCATAGGTTGACATATGTATTGTCCCCATACTGGAAATTGTTTTCTTTGACCTGCCTTGTCTCTGAGGCTTGGATTTACAAGCAACTAGACACTGCTACACAGCAATTTTCAAACCCATAAAACTTCCTTTGAGGAGAAACTGATATGTTAGCATAAGGTTTGTGCTTTCAAGTGCACTTTTATCCTCAGCTGTTTCTTTTCATTATTTGAGGGTTAGCGCTTGACCTTGCTTTTCTGGAATGTGAATCAGGACTGTATTGCTACAAATTGTTCAGGAGGTAATTGTCCAATTCATCATTAAGAACACAATTATAAAATACAATTTAATTGCTGTCCTAGACTGTAAAATAAGTAGGTGTTATCAGTGTTAAGTGTTGATCAAGATGGAAATGGCTTTGCATTTATATCACTGTAACAAATCAGGCTTCAGGAAAAATACTATTCTCATGTAATTCCAGAGAGCATCCTGTAAGCACAATAGCTTGAGAGGAAAAAGTTACTTTTGGCAAATGGTAAATAAGGAAGCCTTTTAAGCATGCAGAAGGCAGTTAATAAAACTGAAATTTGAGCTATTATTTACATTTATTTGCAAAAAGTAAACTGAAATGTTCTACTTATAGTGTTACCAGTTTTTATGGCTCTGCTACCTCTTTATTTAGATGCCACTTCAACATGATCTTTACATTCTTTAGCTTCCCGAAAGCATTATCTTTTGCTGGGTTTCTTTTTTTTTTTAAAGCTTAGCTAGAAGTAAGTAGCAAAAAATGTGTTGATTAAGCTTTCAAAAGGAAAAATAATTGAAAGACTGACGTTTTCCTGGCTGTGGAAAAGCTGGTAATCACTTAAGCTTAATGTCAACAGCAAAATTATGTGTGTATGTGGTGTCGGTGTACATAGATTTTTGTTTGCTACTATGTATAGCAAACTTGACTTTTTGAATTCAATGTTAATTAGAAACTAAAGGCCTCAAGTAAATCTGACAGTAGATGGCAGAGATAAGGCCTTGTTTTTAAAATGAAAGAAAGGGACATTTGTGACTCTGGCTGCATGCTTATTGATAAATATTGTGGAGTAATAGCAGCAAAGCTGTAGAGTGAAACAGTTGGTGTTGAGGATCCAGAATCCACACTGCTTGTCGGGGATTTTACTTCAGAGTAGATTTAGTCTAATGTAGTCTGGTCTGTTGGATTTACCAACAGCTGAAGCACTTTAAGTTAATTTCTGTAGTGCATCTTCCAGTTTAGTTTCCTCTGAAAGGAAACCTGATTATATGCCTCAAGATTGTTCTCTGATGTGAACCACAGAGCAGGACTGAGAAAAATCAGGATTCAGTTCAAAAGTGCATTCCTAATCTGAACTAAAATGCTCAGGCAGACACTAAAATACTCAGAGTAGCATTTGACTTCTAATTGGCTGTTGCAACAGCCTACCTTTCTACTATGTGGACTGGCAGGATTGTGGGATACCCAACAGCAACCCAAATGAAGCTCCATCTCCCTCTCTCCCCACACACACATAGGATGGATAAGTAAATGACTATGGTAATCTAGATGCTATCTGCAAAACTGGGTAGAATTTGTCAAGTAACTTAAGACAGAAAAAAATCTTTAGGATTAAATTTTGGATCAAAATTTTGGCACAAAAACATGCTGGTGGGAGAATTGAACTCAATTTCTACTTATTTGTAAGGAGATTTTAACCTGTCCTTTCTGACGGAGTCTCATGATCATTGAGCAAAAGACTACTCTCAGACCCACCTTTGAAATGTTTCCACTTCATATGAGTAATTAAATATTCACCAGAACAGGGATTAGAACCCAGTTGTTGCTTGCTTTGGAAAAAAATACAAAGCCTCAAGCTAGAAAGCCAGGCTCTTTTCCCCGCTATATTCTCCCTTCCTTACAAAGACTCTGGATGTTGTTTGATTTACTTGATCTCCCATGAAAAGTTAAATTTTTTTCATGGATAAAAGTTCTAATTTGAAATGGACATTGCGGTTCTCTTCACTCTTCCTGCATTAGTTAAGTGCAATTCCTTGAATTTGTAACATACACTTTTGAGGGGTTTTTACTTTGCGCTAGTTTTAGTCCAAATGCCCTTTTGCATTTACAGTGCATTAAGTGGACTCCTGCAGTGCATCTTCCAGTCTTATTTTATCCATAAGTTCACATCACAAATCAATGGATAGCAAGACAGAGATGACTGCAAAATATGATTCAAAAGTGCAGTCTGAATTAGAAGCCTGATGGAGTTACACCTTTTATGTACAAAACTCTACAAATGAAAACCAATCTTAATCCCTGCTTGAAAGAAAATTTAATGTCTATATAGAATCAGTACAACTGGCTGCATGAGGTGAGTAATCAAGTCTTATTCTCATGGTTCCTTGTCATTTGTTTCCCACAGATTTTGCTGTATTTTCCAAAATATGGTATTCAAAAGATTGGCTAGTAAGCCTATCCTGTTTGTAAAATGATAACAGTTACAGCGTCCTTAATATGATTACTTCATCAGATAAAATGAAGGCAGAATTGGGTCTGTTGGTTTAAAGTTGAGAGAAATGTTGGAAAAATCAGAATGTTTTTAAAGGTGCCTGCTCTCAACACAAGCTTTTATTCAGTGGGTTTCTCTTTTTATTGTGTGAGCAATTTTTATGGCTTTCATACTCTGTGGTGAAAGCATCAAGGCTGAAGATCAGAACTGACGGTTGTAATCTATATAAATTTGCTATTCTGCAATTTTGTCATGCATGATTTAGCACTGTATAAGTTCCAATTTGAATTAAAAAGTAGCTTTCTTATATCAATACAGAAGTAAGATTTCAGTAAGATTGTGCAGATTTATTGTATGGTACTGCTAACTCAACTGCAAAACATATCTATCTGTCTTTTGCTTAATTATTCTCTGAATTGAATCTAAATTTTTTATCTTGTTTTCATCGAGAAAAAAAAATATAGTTTGTTAATGAAGTTAAACCCCTATCTTTTGTTATTTTCTTTCATTAGCTAAACAAGAAAAAAGGTTTGCCTTATCAATGAAGATATTAAATGTGTTCTTCGCCTTGTAGATTGGTTGCATAGAAGTATTTTTAGCTTACATTTCCAGCATCTCTCATCTAAGAAACATGATGATCATTTTTTTCAGGTGATCAGCCTGGTCCTATTTGCTTTTCACTTCAGCTCTCAGGTAATATGTGGGATCTGAGCATGAATTTTCCGTAGCTGATATTTCCAGCCATTAGCTGGAAATTCTATTCACTCCAAGTAAGGTTTCATGACAGCCTTGCCTGAGGATTTTGATACGGTAATACTAAAGAGAGATTTTTAAATAAGGCATCATTATAATGGTGAAAGGATCTTAAATGTGGTTTGTATGACAAACTTAATCTTTAGTCAGCTTCTACTATTCACAAATAATATTATATTGATTCAAAGTATGTCTCAGATAAGAAACTAAGCCCAAAAATTTTACTTCAGAATATACTGAGATGGTGATAATCAGCATGATGGCTTTCTAAAATAAAGTATCGATGCTGGAAAGACAGGTAACACTAAAATCCAAACCCTTTTCTTTTGATAATCAACAGGTAGAGGTTTGATAAATTTTATTGTGGAGTTTTATATTTTGATTATGTACTAAACATGAAAATTCCAGATATAAAGGCAATATTAAAACATTAAGGCAATGTTAAAATTGAATACATGCTGTTTTACAGTCCCCAAAGACTTGATTTCAGATGGCTTTTTTGTCATCCTTCCTCATTATTCTTACCACTTTGGAAGACTAAAAAATACACCTCAGAAATCTCAAGAACTTTACTGAAGACTTTTCCCCTTCATTATGATTTCCCACAATTTTTAAAGCCACCTTCTCAGATCAGAACTGGCACAAGAAAGTCCAGATTAATTTCAGAAAATGTTTATTTGGGGCTTGAAATGAATTAGTGAGAGAAAAAAATGAAACACTTTTTTTTCCTTCCAGATACAGCCTTGAGGCAATCATTTTAGTGTTAATTACTGTTTTTTTCATCAACAAGATTGAAGGAGATGTGTAGATTAAACAGGAAGTAAAACTTCTCTCTATCACTGATATGTGATCATTTTTATCTTAGTTTCCTTTCTTTTTCATTTGTTCAGGGTCCTTCTTCACAATCATATTATTTCCCTGCACGCCTCTGGACCTCTTTGCTTGCTTCTCTCTTTCTCTCCACTTTAGTAATAGCCTATCTTCAGAAACAAGTACAAAATTCCTGTCTTGTGCTGCTGTTGTGTAAAGGCAATAATTTCTATTTCTAGGAGGTGTTGGACAACACATTGTGTAAGAAACTTGGCTTGGGTTTGAGAGATGCAGCTTTCTATTGCAGATTCCACTGTTGGCTGGAATATGGCCTCGGATAAATCATACCTACCAGAACTTGCCTACAGTCTCTTCTAGCAAGTACTAGTGGCTAATATGTGATTATAAACTTGCATAGGCTTTTAAACAGCACTGTAGTGTGAACGAATACTGGAAGGGAAGAGTTGGTAAGAATTATAATATTGAAGTGTGTTACTCTGCACTGAATATTTTAAGACCCCTTTCTTCATTGTTTCAGAAAGTGCCTACTGATGGAATTACTCAGAAAGAGTAACAGTGCAATTTCAAATTATTTATATTATCAGTCAGACCACTTAAACACGGCAAGATTTTCTTCTCTTTGCTAAGTTTATTTGATGCCTCAGTAAGTGGTTTTCCTCTGGAAGAAACTGGAAAAAGCAAAAGAAGATAAAAAAAAAAAAATCCAGAAAGAAGAGAGAGGTCATTCACCATAATCAAAACTACTGATTAGTTGGCATTCAAGTATTTGAAAGCAAAAGACAGTGAGACTCTTTAGAACATTTTATCATAAATACTGCTTTTTAAGGAGCAAGAGTCAAAGAAAATATAATCTCACCTAATTATGGGCAATCTTGTTTCATCGTTCATAGTGAGACATACCCCTTTATTAGTCACACTGTATGTGACACGGCTGATCATGTTAATGTGTATCAGTCCTACTCTCTCACACTGTCTGAAACTTAGCTAATACTGTCAGTCAGACTGATAGTGATATTTCTATTTGCAGGTGCTGACCATCATTCATTGAATAATTTTAATTTGTACCATCAGCAACCATCCTATCTCTCTTTTGAGTATAATTTGAGATCTAATGATGACGAGAGATGATGGATTCACAGCTTCATGGTACAATTTTTTGCTCTGGTACTGAATGACCAAAATAAAATATTTTAAATTCTGACCTTTATATATGCTTATCACAAAAATTATGCATCATTATTTAAACTCCTCATCAGGATAGCAAAAAAAAAAAAAAAAAAAAAATCTCAGTAAGGACTTTATACAATGAATATTAAATAGTTTCTTCTTTGAATAAATGAGTTAAATAAATCAGTCCACCTGATACTCAATCATTATTTTAAAATTCAGGCTCAGATTGCAGTTTCAAGGTTAGGTCTTGTCCAAATGTTCTTTAAATTTGGCAGTTAAATATCTTCTCTGGAAGAGCTATTCTTCAAAAAAAAAAACAAAAACAAAACCAAAAAAAACTGAGAAGTGTCAGTACATGGTCCTAAAGAAATTCAAATAAAACACACCATTACTCTCAATTCAGAGAGATCAGGAATAGGTACTATAGCTTTATCATTCAGACTTTGTTAATTGGTTCAGACAAATATACCTTTTGTATTAAAAAAACCTATCCTTTTATTCTTAAATAATATATATTATTTTCTGGCACAAAAATTTCTGGTTGACCTATGTCATATAGAAGGAGGAAATATAAAGCATAAACTGGTTTTGTGGAGATCTAAGTATGCTTCCAACATTAAATCACGCTAATAAACTTATCCAAATACAGCATCTTACCCTGAAAATGAAGATGCCTATAGACAAGGGGCACACATTATCTGTGAGCATTGAGTAGTTAAATCACTTCCCATTTTTTCTGGCAGTTGATGTTAAAAATAATGTTATGGTTTTCTGTATTTGTAATTAAAGTCCATTATGTAATCAAGGAAAATAGCCTACAGGGACATTAACATTGTCAGAGATGTTATTGTAAGGCTGGCTTAGTTAATATTTTTTCAGATCACATTTTTGTTGTAAGAAAGATTCATCTGCAGTTTTGCTGTCATTAGACTGTAGTGTGTATTTAATTTTTTAAGGTGAATTGATTTCATATAGTACTTAAAAAGATAATATCAGAGACAGGCACAGTCATTCTGGTCTTCTTTTCAAGTACATATTGTATTTAGACATTAACCTTCCCTAATTTTACATTTATGTTCATTCTTTTTTGGCCAAGCTGTGGATATGAAATAGAGCTGAAATGATAAAGCTATTGTAAATATTTTTGCAGTCTTAGAATCATACCTGTCTATTCAATTAATGAATAAGTTAACTTCCTTAATAGACTTCTATTTGAATAGCTTCTCCAGCATTAGTAAAACATAAAATTATAATGTCGTTCTTTTCTTACGAAATATTTTTATAATTTTAAAGTACTGAATTGTCTCAAGCTTTAAACCATTCCCAGGCATTTTTCATCATGGATTGGAAGACTTGACCTCTAGAGGATGTAGTGTTCTAGGTTCTTAGCCAATATAAAATACTTTTCCAATACACTAATACACCTCCTGAATACATTTGAGTTTCTCTTACATTGGGTGGGAAGTGGGAAATCAGAATGGATTTCAGCCCTGAAACTGATTGAGTGAATAATTTCAAGTAGCAAAGCAGCAACTTATCTTTCCTCCAATAATGTAGGTTCAATAATAAGCTTGCTTCTAATTTTGTTAAAATAACTAAAGGAGTTTAAGGTGCTCTTTGCATGGCGTATCTCCATCATCAGAATTTGCACGAGCCTTGGAAAAAATTGCTAGTGCCAGCAGACAGAAGTAATGTGCAGAGTTGACACTTCCCATATATTTTCTATCATAGGAGGAAAAGAAGCTAAAATACTCTTTGTATGATGAAAACGTGTATTATTATTTTAGCTGTGTTTTAAAATATCTTAACTTCAAAAAACTTTTTTAACATACTGTATTTTTGAATCTCTAAAGCTTTGACAAAAGTCAATTTTCCTAATATTCTACAGCTATTATTTAAAAACATGGGGAAAAATTTGTGTAGTTTTGCACCAGTAATACTATTTTATTTCCCAAGTAATATTACTATTTTCCTTTCCCCAAATCCATTTCAGTCTTTCAAGTTGAGATTATGGAATGAAGTAAGATTTCAGGAGAGAGATTTTCTAGTTTAAAATTAATATTTCAACTGAGGGATTACCATTCCATAATTAGTAAAAAATTATATATTTAAAAACCTACTTAATTAAATTATTCCCCCCCCCGCCCCTCGCTTTAAGGAAACCAAACCAAAATGAACTAGAAAGCCATATCGTTAGCTTTAAACTGCTCAGAATGAACACTACATAATCAAGAGCTGGTAATGCTATTTGAAGTTATTGCATGCTGCAATTGGGAGGATAGGCACTCTATTTACACAAGTGATGATAATCCGAAACAATTATCGTCAGCCCTGTAAGTCTCCCTTTAGAATCAGTTTTCAGAACCTTAGAAGTTACATCAAGAAATATACAATATAAAGAACAAATACGTACATATTATTGAGGGATCTTCAGGCTTCTGGATCAGAATCACTCGTGAATGCAGGAGCGTTTGAGAATGCACAAAATATAGGCTGGTCATGAACTCTTTATATTTTACCTCCTAACTGTACACTATTGAGTTAAATCTCCACTTCTAGTGCTCCATGCAATATGTAATTATCTCTTATTAAAGTGAAGAACCATAAAATGAAAACTGTCTCCTGAAGAGGTGAAGACAGGTGGGTCACTAAGTCGGGAGATTTCGTACATGTAATAAGACTCGGTGGTAAAATTATTATAAAATGGAGTAAGAAATGTGTCTAAAGAAACAAGCAATTGGAATGATAGGAGGTGCTTGCATTAGCTTTCTACTGATGCTCATTTACAGCATGACTCTGGCTTCAGTCTGTCATTAGCAAAATGAAAATTGATTACATTTTTTAATTAATTTCTTCTGAATTATTTAAAAAAAAAACCCTGAATTCAAAACTAGCACTGTCTCACCTGTAGTTATGATTTAGACTTCACACATGGACAGCTGTTAATGTCTTGTGTGTGCAAGTGTATTTGGTACAGGTGTCCAGGCGCTGACAGCAGGTGGCTGCAGGGTGATACCAGGTTAAACCTTTTCATATTTACCAGTGATGAAAGATACTTGATGGAAATTATGTAGGTGTTTTCAGTGTTGCACAAATTCTCGGAGTGATTGTGGAATGAAGATGATATTTTGTGCCATCATTTCACACATATCATATCAGTATTGGGACTATAAAATCTGAATGGGGCTTTGTTAAAAAAAAAAAAAAAAAATCTAGGTAACATGAAGTGTCTTCACAAAGCTGATTCTAGGGCTTTTTTTTTTCCTGATGGACCATCTTAAATAAATTCTTCTAACCATGTGGAGTACCTAAAGGGAAGAAGAGACAGGTGGAACGGTGGTTTGTTTACTCAAAAGGAATTTGTTTTTCTGGCTTTGGAGAGCTAGTAAGGTGTATGCAGTCAGTGAGGAGTGGAATCCATAGTTTGACATCCTTTGGAGTCATGGATTCGTATTTTCAAGGTCAAATAGACAGTGAATCTTGGAAGAGTGTTTAACAAAGTGAGCCAAGATCCCTGATATCCAGGTTTTTGAAAATGCAGAATTTGTCTGCATCTAAAGGGATGTTTGAGGAAAATATCCTCTGCTGTAACTGGATTTTTATGCAATAAGGACAAAAGGGACAGCTAACATTGTTTGATCTTGTACACAGAGCTGTCAGAGTGTTTCGGTCCATAATTTCTATTTTGACCTGTGTCTTTTAAAAAGGCATTCAGACTTGATTAAAATGCCAATTTCTGCATTAACACTCAGCTGACATGCTGTGGTACTTTATTAGCAAAAACTTCTACTAAAATGAAAAAACAAGCTAAGCCTAGATCAAGTAAAGGTGTCTGATGTCTAGGAGGTAAGTACTGCAGCAAATAACTTTTTGAGCATTTTGACTTTGAAGCCACATACAGAATTCTGTGTAGTGCATCTCAGCTCCTTAAGTAGTTTGGTTGACTCAGAATGGTGAGCTCAATAGTGCCCTGCACCGTGTATTGGGAGTCGTGCAAAACGGCTCAATAGAAAATGTGGACAGCAGGCTTATATCCTAAGATTCATCCTTCTCTGAAGGTTAGATGCTCAATGGATTTCAGAAAATACTTTCATCCATTCAAATTAGATCATTTGAAAGGGTGAGCAAACACCCAAAGGGGATGAAAAAATGGAACTCTGAGGCAGGAAATAAAATCTTTTAAAATCATTCTTCATCCTGAGGAGGTTCACATGCACATCTACTACCTGCCAGGGTTCACATAAAGGCAGGAGAAAATATAACTGTAGCTGATGAAATCCTCACTATTTTGAATAATAGGTCCTGAAATAGTGACAGAGTTGATATTTCCCTTTCCTAACAGAATGTAATCACTGGTCTGCAGAATCACACTATTCCCTGCATTGTTTTAGTCTCTTAATTTCTGGATGAGGTCTCTGGCTGAAAAAAATGTTAGAGTCTTGAAAGGATAAAGTCTCAGTTCATCCTGGTTGGAGGTGGTCCATTTTCTATAAGTTTTTATTTAAAAATGTTAACCATTAGAAGATTTGAGGTATTCCCGTAGGAAGTTGCAATGATAGACAAAAAGGATTTTTCAGGCATACAGCAAATCTTTGAGAATTTATAATGTTTGTATTCTTTTAATAGAGAAAGAAGAGAGATATCCACTTTTAATGAAAGCCTTCAAAACCCAGTGTTGATTTTGTCTCTTGAAACATGTGAAAACTTTCAAATCTTAAATTGACAAGGCAATATCTATCCCACTTTTCTCTAATTAAGTCTTTAAGAGAACAGGGAAGATTTAATATTTGATAACAGTGCTGTAAACATTTAAGCTTATTTTTCCATGAGAAGAGAGGAGAAAGCACTATGGAAAAGAACAGATTCTTATTTCATCATTCCTGATGGGGCTTACATGTGACTTTTTTTTTCCTTTTTTTTTTTTACCTTGAGAATAAATTCTTGAGAATAAATTTTCTGTTAGAAGGCAGGTGAGAAGCAGGTGGTTTGATATGCCAAAGCTGTGTAGCCCTACACAGGGCTCTCTTCATCCTTTTTTTTGTCTAGCAAGAAACTATGGCTTCTGGATAAGTTTTTTGCTGTTGGCTCTTAACTCGGTATAACTATGTGATAAGATTTTATTGTGCTGTTTATACTGTCAGCACCCTTATGAACAAGCTTTGCAGTATGAAAAACACTTTTTGTTGTTATTACTTGTTAAAAATCAAATTGATGAAAAAAATGTAATCTGAAGGTTATTCTGTATGAAAAAAAATAAAGCTTTTAACACGTATTTTTCATGACCTACTTGTCAAGGGTAGTAGCTCTGTTGTTACCAATGTGTACATACATATATATACAATGCTTGCATACATAGAGTGAGAAATCTGGCTGTAAGAAAAGATTTGACCTTTTGACTAGAATCTGTATCCTTCTGATGGGCTGTTCAACTTCTGAGGGGTTATATAGGAACTAGTTGTCTTTCAGAATATGGTCCGAAAAAGCCATCAAACATAAGAATGACAGCCTTAAATTTTCCTGTAAATATACTTCCTTTCTCTAAAATGCTGATCAGGTCTCTTTTCTTTATTAGTGTGTTCTTTTCAGTGTGTTGCTTTATAAAAAAAAAAAAAAAAAAAAGCTGTTTTGATTGTTTTGTTTTCTAATAATTTTTACTGCCTAAACTAGTACTAGGAGACCCTCATTTTCCTCCTCTGAGGAACTGACCATATAACTCATCTCTTCAAATTGTGCCCAAGCCACAGGGTTAGAAACTCTTGCAAATGAGGATATTCACTAACCCTTCTGCTTTGGCTGTGTGTCTGTAAAGAGAAGAATTGAGTGGTCAGTGGGCAAGGTGGGTAGCTAGGCTGGTTACCTAGGCCAAGCAAACTTGGATCCTGTTTGCTCTGTTGGCTTCCTGATCTTTCACCTGGGTTTCATCTGAGTGGGCTGCAGGGAGATTTAACTGCAGCTGCCCTCACCTCCCCTGACTTTGATGTCTTTCCCAGCCTTTCTCCTTGGCAAGAGGAGAGGATTCCTCCCTCTGAGAAACTTGGAGTTTTCTTGAGCCTGTGTGATAGACCAGCTTGATCTATAGTTTCTAAAGCATTCTCCAGAAGGCAAGCTTGGCGATCATTGGAGAGTGAATAAAGCTGGTTGGAGCACTTGGGGGCCCTTGCAACTACAGCATGACTGATCAGATGAAGTCTACTTACCAATTGTGTGTCTCTCTGTAAGGCTACGTGCCTGACTTCATCATATCACTCTTCTCATTAGTATCTTTTTATTATGGTATAATTCTTAAGATTTCAATATTGTATTATTTGATTTTCCTCCCTGAAAAGAAAATCAGGCCATGAGGTTCCTGCTACACAGCCATATACTAAGCTTAGTATAACACTGAATTTAGGAGAAGGCTCAAAGAAACAGGTGCTTAACAGCTAAATTGTAGGTACCCTAATCATGAAAGAACTTTCTAACCCATGATCGTGCCATTTTTGCTGTACTGTTTTAGTAAATTCATAGTATTGTACAAGATCACTGTAATAGTGCATATTTTATGTAATACAGCACTAGTAATCGTTTCATGCCTTTTTTTGTTATTTGTCACCATTTAGGGAGCAAGACCACCTTAGAATATGAGGAGTGTGCATTAGAATGAAAAGAGGAAAAAATAATGACAGTTTTCCAGGTGAAAACTATTTGATGCACCAATCTCTGTAGAATTTTTATTTAGTAGAGGAACTGAATTTCTTCAACATTTAATACATGTATATGACAAGTGGTTTGTTTTTTTTTTCTTTTTCACAAGAACAATTTCAGTATTTAGCTACGTAGCTTAGAAAAAGGTTATACTTCTTCCCAATTTTTCATATTCAAATGTAGTTTTAGTTTAAAATCTGTAAAGTACTGTTGTAACTTGTGACTCTCATGTGCAAAAGTTCTTTGCTACATTGGCAGATTTTTGCTATAAATCACTTTGATCTGAATGGATAACCCCCAAAGTAATTTTGCTTAGATTTTCTTAGAGTCATCTGACCAGAACGATTTTCAGTTTTCATAAAACCAGCAATCCATTGCCACAATTGACATTACTTGCTCTATAGATATCCAACACAAACACACTGATGGTACAAAGGGCTCCAGAGACCTTTCTGAATAGTTTGAATGAAAAATAACTTTTTTTGGTACCCCTGTGACTATTCTTAAAGGTTAATTTAAATACCTTGGGAAACAATGTTTTATTGTCTTCTCTCATTCAAAAATATAATTCCAATCCTATCGCAAGCTTTAAACTTGAGGTTTAGCGTAATCCTTTAGGTATTATCTATGGTGTCCATATAGTTATTATACGTTTTAATAAAAGCTACAAAGTATGGAGAAAACAACTTTTTTAACTGGCATATCTTGGTTAAAGCCAGTGACAAGCTGAAAACAGAAATTTGATGATAAATTCTACGGTATGGTAGAATTCACTGTAAATGAAATACCTGTGTTTTCTTACAGTTTTCAATCATCTTACAGTAAAACTAATCCTTTTCTGTAGCATTTCAGTACAGTAAAATTTAAAATAAATGAACACAAAGTAGTATAACACTGGACTTACTTTCAAGTATTATCCAAGTATTCTCAGTATAAAACTAAATTCTCAGTATAAAACTAAATTTCACAGTATAAAATTAAATTTAAGGGAGTTCACTTTGTGTATAGAAAACAGAAGATTTTCTAGGCTGTGGTTTTAATGCTGTAAAACCTAAAACTTTCCTGGAAAACTGAAATAGTATATGGTGGATTTTCTTGGAAGTTCTAGAAAGTGCATACTATACCGTACTACTATACTAAAGTTAGTTGTTTCTTTGACATACGTGACAAACGAGTACTACTCTTGCTATTTAATCTACTTAAGATGCTTACAAGTATAAGCAGGCATAGGGAAATTTGTGACAGAAGAATTTAGGCCTGCAGGGAACTTTAATGATTAAAAATGTCAGTGTTTGCAAGTTTTTGAGTGTCTGAAGCATCAGAATAACTATATTTTGGAACTAAACATCCAAGTCTCACCTAAATTCTGCTCCACAATTTAGTCTTTTTTAGGTCTGGACCTATTTGCTGTCTGTGAGAACTGTAAGGTTTCCTTTCATCCCCTAAATCTTGGTAAAACTACAAACTGTTTTTATCACTTGATCGTTGATTTAATTGATCATCAGAGAGTTGGCTGGGGCACGTTTCACATAACCGTTATGCAAAGTTGGATCTGAGACAGCAGAGAGATGATTTAAAAGTTTATTCCTGACTCTGTTGTGACGTGAATGACTGTCATAACCAGGAGTATTTTGGCGATTCAGTTTAAAGTGAAGCTGCCTAAATAGTTGCACTGGCACAGCTGAGAAGTGATAGGCTCAAGGCAAGAAAAGAAATGGGAGTGAGTGGTTGGGAGTGGTTGTCAAACAAGCTTTTTCACAGAACAAAACATTCATGAGTTATCAGTATTCCCAGGACTCGAGAATATTTTTCTTTCATACATATCCTTTATGAAAATTAGATCTTACAGCTAAAATTTAGGCCTTGGACTTCTAAGTAAGGAAGTTACTAGCATGTGAATTAATCTGAATACTTGGCAATGAATATAAAAGAAATTTAATCTTTCCAACGATGAGAAATTGGCATAGTTTAGCGGAATCTTGATGCTTTGGACTTTCTAGATAGGTTTCTATCAATTTTTTTTTGTTTTCATAAACTTTTTTTTTGTCTGAATTTGTCTGAACTCTATCAGTTCTTAAAGCCACTCTATAACTTCCATTTTTATCAAGAACAACAACAAAAAAATATCCACCATGTACTTTTTTTTTTCCTTTGCTTTTTTCCAGAATAGAGAGCAACTGTAACCCAGTCCCTCTACTACCACCAACGATCTTAAGTCGCATGTTGTTACATCTGTTAGCTTTATGATTGGAGGCCCATTAGAACTGGATAGACTGTGACTCTTTTGGTGCTGTATCTCAAATGCTGTGTATCAGAAAGAGCCAGTTCATCGTTAGTTGTAAGAAAATTGTTAAAGAATGAGTTCTTGGGCCATGCTGAGCAAGATCTCATTCTTCTCAAGTCAATGACAATTTTCTTTGAAAAAAGGAATGCACAGTCTGTGCTTTGGTTTTGTTTTGGTTTTTTATAGAGTATAGTATTTATATATCTTTCCTGTCTTTCCAAACCCTTAAATAAATATTGGGCAAGTAAAATTAGGAAAAACAACTTTGTAAGGTAGGGTAAGTACAACATAACTGAAAACTGATATAACTGCAAGCAAATTCAAGACTGTGGGGCAGGGCGGGAGGAAATCTGAGTGGAAAGTTATGCTCTGAGGGTCAGAGTTTCTTATCTGAAGTCAATGGGTATAATTTAAAAACTAAGATACTTTCCTGTGTAAACAGGGCTATGTTAGTCAATTGTTATTCTTCTGTTTTGACTGTGCCTGAAACCAGACTGCACATATGATATGCTAGTTGTGAAATGATGTGTGCTATACACTGGCTGTGAAAAAGCTTTATTCCACACCAATTAGTCATGCCTGGTTAAAGATACGCATGCAGTAAAAATAATAATGATTTTGCAGTAAAGACCCCTGTGATCATGCAAATCAAACACCTGAAGTTCAAGGAGTTACTTATAGAAGAGGGGAAAAAAAAAATCAAGTAAAAACTATGTTATAATGGGTCAGTAATTATATCACATATCTCTGATCTGGCTGAGACATTGTTTCAGGATAAAGTAACAAAATGTCATATGTGCTATGGAGTGGAATATGCAGCTGAAAATTAATAGGAGAAAAGATATATGCACTGAATGTTTGACCTGGAAATGTATGAAAGCAGAGGGTTTAAAGAAAAATAAATGCTGAAATATCTGCTGTCTTTGTAATTTAGTAGATACTTTTGTTTTGTAGATCATTCAAATTCTTTCTGATTATTGTAGTCTTCTCTAATGTATACCAGTAGCTGAAATAGTGAATAAGTATTTGTAAAATGTCAGCTTGTTTTCTATTTAAAAGAAGAATCCTTTTATGTTTCCTCAGCTGTTGCTAGATTTAGTAACTCTACCAGATGTCACATTGAAATTGTATTTTGCTTTTAAGGATTTGAAAGGCATCAGAGCAGAGACAGCCTTTAGTATTTCAGTGGCTATACCACAGTTTCTTAGAGTTATCCAACTTTGTAATTTTAAAAAATCCTTAATGCTTAAAAAATATGAGGCTTAAATAAAAATGTAAGTATGCAACAGTATACTAGATAAAACTATGAGACATGATTTGTTGCAGATATGCAGAGGGGTGTGTGTAGTTGAATCTAGTCTTCTGAACAACAGAATTGCCACTTTCTCTGACACTTTGGTAAAAGCAGCAAGGCTAAACACCATTGGAAAAAAAAAAAAAAAAAGTAACTAGTTTAAGGTATTGGTAGCATCCAGAGTGTTCTGCACTTCCTATGGACAGACAACACCACTCTCAAGTCATTAGCAGCTGGCTACCATTCAAACTCCCACTGAATACTATGGGAAATGGATCAGGACACCACCTTATCCCACAGAACTTTACTAAAAAAAGTCCCTGAATTTCAAATTCATTAACAAACATCTGGCAAAACTAGACTTCTTGATCTTGATTTGAGAAATTTTGTATTAACTTTCTTTTTATTTGGCTAATTATATACATACACGTGTATGAAAAATGCACATGCACTCCTGAAATATATTACCTGTTTTTGTTGCATACCTGATCATCATACTGTCAAAATCTTTTCTGTTTGTTTGTTTGTGAGTTTATTTTGTGGTTTTGTTTGGGTTTTTACCACTCATTTGGTTTCTAATGCACCACCTATCGACATCAGGTTTTGAAACCTTTTCAGGGGTTGCAATAGGCCTGCACTGTTGGTTTTAGCATTCTAAATAGGAATAAGCTGCAATTTCTTCCCCTGTTGTCAAGCAATAAGCTCAAAGTAGCAAGTTCATATCTGCTAGGGAGTGACTGAATCCTAAAATGTCTCTGATATTATCATACATATATGACTATGTGTTAGTTTTCTCATTGTAACAATGTGGCAAACAACACCATAAGGTAAAATGATAACTTGTTCAACTTCCCAGGGTATTAATTTTAAAGCAGTAAAGGAAATACTTTTGCTTGGTATTAAAATATTTCTGATTAAAGAAAAGTATTTTTGGTGACACAGGCTGCTTCTTACTGGGAGAAAATGAAAACTGTATCTAAGATTACAACAGGAATTAAGTATCAAGCTGAAAATATTTGTTAGTTATTGTACTTTTAACTTTAGTTTTAGTTGCATGTGTCCCTACAGGGAACATTGTAGGAAAGACTTTAAAGAAGTAGGAAAAAAATAGCATGAAATCAAATATGTTTAATTTGTCTCCTGAGTTTTGATTTCTTCTGTTCCTTGTTTATGCATTCTATTTTGCTTCAAAGCAGTGGTACTTTATGGTTGGTGATGGGAACAGTTTTCCAAGGGTGAAAGAAACATAGCACAGTACTAGAAGTGGGATGTTTACTATTTATTGTATGTGTTGCAATGCTTCTTGGTCTGAAGTTTGAGAGAGAGTTCTCACTGTGGTAGAAAGATGAGGTTCATTTCTCCCAGCCTGGTTGTCTGTTATCTCCTCTCACACTCTGTTTATTGGATGAGTGAACAAGTTGAGCCTACTGAAAACTTCATATATATAAAAAAGTTTTAAATATATAAATATGCATATTTTATGTGTCTGTGTGAGTTGGATTTCACTTGTATCTGAATCTCATTTACATTGAACCTGATCTCATTTACACTGTGATATCACAGTCCCCAGAGCTGAAGCAAGGAAGGGTGAACTGTCCTTCAGGTCCTGAGTGATCTGGAATCAGTGTTGGCCAACAGTGAGATTGCACCATAGGGGGAAAGAAGATAACTCAGTCAACAGAAGTGAGAAAAATACTCTATTTTTCTTTCTCAGCACTATAAATACTGTCTGTGCCAGAGGAGAGATACTGATAAATGTTGAGTTCTTTAATCCTTGTTCTGGATAAGCTGGCTGAAAGACCTCTCTGTGGCCTGTGGAAGTCCATTAAATTGACAAAGCTCTGAATAGACGTCTAGTTTTGTCTAAGTAGTTATCAGTGCAGAATTTAAGTTTAATCTTTAAAATGATCATCAAATGATACACGCAAAGCATGAAATTCTGATTACATTTGAATTGAACTTTACCACTGCCATCAGCAAAGAAAGGATATCATCCTGTCCCTCTGTTTTTCAACTGTCTCTTATTTGATGGCAGAAACTGTATCTACACATGAAACAGTATCTATTTATATGGTGGGGCAGAGAGGACAAGACTGTCTCCGGTTGTTTTGAAAACCAGTACCTTTTGAATTTCCCACTGAATTTCAAATTTAGGAAAGAATTATTAAGTTGTGGGTTTTTTCACTGGTTAAATGGATGTCTACCTTGTAGAGGTACAGCTCTGGATCTGCTCATGCAAAACTACTTTTACGAGTCAGAGGAGCCTAGTCCACAGTTTGCATCATCCTAAAGCAGAACATCACGACAAGCCAAAATAGTTATGCTCCAAAAGTGATTAGATACAGGAATCTAGGGAAATTATCTCATACAAACATCTGTACTTTATATATATAAAGTTAGATGAGGTTAATCCACTCAATAAAAATAAGAGGTTTCATGGCATGCAGAATGACATGTTTGCCATGCTCATAATTTTTGAAGCATTGCAATTATATTTCAATTTAGAAAATCATATGTTGAAAAAAACCCAAACCAAAACAAACTCCTTTATTTTGACTTGTTCATTTTCTCCCCAGTAATAACAAATGTAATATTCATGCACAAATCAGATCATTTTGAATGTCTTTTAGAGAATATGTTTTACACTTGTGGAAAAGAAACACACATTTTTCTCCAGCTATAGTTTATGGCTTTTAATACTTCTTTGGTTGCCAGAAAGAACTTGTTGAAGGATTACTGCTGCTAATTTTTTATTTCTACTGTCAAGATGCTAGTTTGTTATTATGTAAGAAGTTGTACATTTATGCCACAAACAGGTTAGAAGCTTTACAATTACAAAGTGGATATGGAAAAAGTCACTTAATCAGATTTTGAAGTTATCTGGTGTACGAGCTTCTGAACACCTAGCTAGTCAGGTTCTGGCAGCTGTGATGGGTTTGGAATATACTAGACTATATGAAATCTCATATACTCTATGACTTCATAACATTGTTCAAGTGTTTAGGTTATAATACAGTATTGAAAAAGTCATTTTCATTCATGTACTTTACCTCATTCTGTAATTTCAGGATCATATCTGAAAACAAATAATAAAACTATCATTTAGATTTTTTTTTTTTAATTCTAATATTTGTTGGATGAGCACTTTAAATATCCCACTTCTAATGAGCAAGTAGGTAATGTATTACATTTACTAGCATGCAAGGAAAATACTAGTTTTAATTTTTTTACTGCAAGTGGAAGAGTTAGCATTAAACTTTTTGGGTTTTTTCCCCCAAAAAGGAGGTAGTATATACTTCTAATCTATACTAATTTCAATAGAAAAGTGATAGAAATAAGTCACTGATCATTAGGGAATTTTGTCTTTTTCTTTTCTAAAAGTTTGTACTGTCATGTTTGACCTGTACCTTATGCTGCATAAGTTTCTGTAACAGAAATTCTGCTTTGCTAAAACTGTGATTTTTCCCTAGCTATGTTTCTGTTGATTAAAAGATACAACATTCTATATATTCCAAAGACTTTTTGATGAATCAGAAAAAATACTTCATACTCAAAATACAAGCCATAATGATTCCATAATATACAATGATTCCGTCTGCGTTCTGCCTGTGTGCATGGAAAAAGTACAAATTATTGGAAGACGTGTTATTGGAGGAAAAGCTGGGAAACTGAATTCTTCCAAAGTGAAAGCATGTCAGATGGGGCCCCTACTGTGTTTCTGCATGTTCTGCTGTTTTTACAGCCTAGGTCTCGGCATCTCCAACCTCTTAATAATGGTGCAACGTTACCATCTACCTATTCTTGATAACTATGTCTCTGCCCATGCAGAGTACAAATCTGTGAGAGCTAAACTACACAGAGGGGGATAGCAACAGGGCTGATTCATCAGTAATAAATAACTATAGGGGTCTGTGCAAATGCTAACATTGTAAGACCTCATCAGAAGAGTCCTTATTCTTCTGTTATTATTGTTACTAAGAAAACGATGCATTCAAACTTGTCAGAGTTTTTTGAAAAAGAAAGAGTTCTAGTGATGATTTTGGTGTCTTGCTTCACTGTTAGGTTTTGTTTGGTTTGGTTTATCCTTAACAAGAAAAAGAAAGACATACAAACAACAATAATTGTTTAGAGAGATAGCTAAGTTAATACATGTAAGTTGAAGGGAGGAAACAAATATTCATTAGATAATCATAGCCACATATCCTCACAATATACTTCAGTCACGCACATATCAGCAGTGCTGCAGTACTTTTAGAAACACAGACCTCATGCTACGCAAGCCACAGTTTCTAGAAAAAAAATCACACAATCTGTTCCCAATAGCAAACCACTTGCTAATATCCTTAGGATTTTCCTTGTTTTTATAATAATAATGGGAAATATGCTATGTATCTGAGTTATGCTGTCTCTGAAAGCGAAGATCATTGCAAATCTATCAAGAACTTCTGAGCCACCAAATAATACAGTACTGTTTGATGGGTCTGGTGGGGTTTGCAGTCCAACAAGACAAAAAATGAAGAATTGTGTCTGGGGAATTATAATCATAGCAACCATGCAGTATCTGCACCATTACACACATCTACTTAACATATCCATAGAATACAGGTCATAAATTTGTATGGAATATAAAGAACGAAGGATGTATTTTTCTGACAAATAATTTTGGTAGGTAGTTTGGAAAAGAACCAATTTGAAAATTGCTAGCCATATGTTACAACTACATAGATAATAAGGCAGATAGCATATTCTATATATGCAATTATTTGGATTTAACTGGCTCAATATACTTTATTTAGCCATATTCTATATATGCAATTATTTGGATTTAACTGGCTCAATATACTTTATTTAGCAGCTTGAACTTAACACTGTTTGACTTTCAGTATGTATACGTTTTTTCCCACACATATGAGCAAAGTTAGTGGATTTTTTTCTCCTTGGTTGTTTCGTAATTCCATGCATTTAATTGCTCTTATAGTGTGCATAAAATTAAAAACATATGGAACACATTGCATAGAGTTTATATAAATTGATCAGGAGAGCTGAATAAGCTTCTAATACTCACTTCCTAGATACTAGTACATATGATCAGAGAAACACTAGAAAACTCAAAAATACTGGAGAGAGAACAACTGAAGAGCTGAGCTTTTAGAAGAAAATAAATGAAAGATGTTTTAGTAATAAGCAGAAAACAGTTCAATATCTCATCTTTTTTGTGATGTCCTCTGCCTAAATGTCCCCATGTGTTTGTTCCCTTTTGTTTTGTAGCTGAGTGATAAGCTTTCTGGACAGGAACGATCTGCTGTGCTTAGATAGTGTGTATCACAACAGACTTCGTATTCATGAAGGGAACTACTGCTTCTGCTGCCAAAAAATGGGTATAACTTTAAGAGCTGAATAGTACAATAGATCAATAAATCATTATTGCAACTAAAAACTTATTCTGGTTTTGGCTGGGATAGAGTTAATTTTCTTTCTAGTAGCTAGTATGGGCATACGCTTTGGATTTGTGCTGGAAACAGTATTGATAATACAGGGATGTTTTCGTTACTGCTGAGCAGTGCTTACACAGAGTCAAGGCCTTTTCTGCTTCTCACACCACCCCAACAAGAAGTTGGGGAGGGGACACAGATGGGACAGCTGACCCCAACTGACCAAAGGGATATTCCATACTATATGACATCATGCTCAGAATATAAAGCTAGGAGAAGAAGAAGGAAGGGGGGGACGTTTGGAGTGATGGCGTTTGTCTTCCCAAGTAACTGTTAGGCGTGATGGAGCCCTGCTTTCCTGGAGATGGCGGAACACCTGCCTGCCGATGGGAAGTAGTGAATGAATTCCTTGTTTTGTTTTGCTTGCATGTGCAGCTTTTGCTTTCCCTATTAAACTGTCTTTATCTCAACCCACGAGTTTTCTCACTTTTACTCTTCCCCCATCCCACCCGACTCTGTCCCCCATCCCACCCGGGGGGAGTGAGTGAGTGGCTGGGTGGTGCTTAGTTGCTAGCTGGGGTTAAACCATGACAAAACTGAAGATCATAAGGGCTAGCGAAAAATAGTATAGGACTTAGCATCCCTTTTTGCACTGGTAGCTGGAAAAGGAAGGAGAAATCCATGAAAGGAAACCTCTTGAAGGTTGCCTCCAGCAAATTGGATGTGTATGAGGTTCTTCCTACTCGGCTTCCAAATGTCTAGTAAGAACAATGGTGCAAACCGCTCACCTGCCATGCTATTTAATGCAGTGACCACCCTATCCTGTCATTAGCTTTTCCCTTCAGTCATTTCCATCATTGTGTTGTCTGGAAAGAAGATCGTGTAATTTTCTCGTTCCACATTTTAGCCACTTGGGCTTTTTTCCCATACATGGGGACATGACAGCAAAAGACAAGCAAAACTATGAAAATTATTAACTATAAGTTTTATTCTTAAGGTGAGGGAGGGACTACAAAAATTTAAAAAGAGTTTTAAAATATGTGCATTTTTTTCAGAATTAAACAAAACAGGTTATAGATGCATAAATAAATTTTAGTGAATGATATGTATGTGAGCAAATATAAATAACTTTAACCAAGGTTCCTTTAAAAACAAAAGGTATCCTTCAAAACCAAAGTAATTCATAAAAAATATATTCAAAGTATTATCTCAAGAGAAGCTATTCTGCAAGAATTGGGAATCTCAAACCTAAGTTAAATGCATGTTTGTCTCATATAAGGTCTATATAGGTCTGCACTTAATGATGGAAGGTGTTTGTAATGTAAATTACAACAGCCTTTTAGTATCCCATTGATAAAACTGCGAGAAAAAAATCCTCTGTGTGTGTGTCTTGTGTGTGGCAAGTTCACACAGATAGAATCTTCCGTCATGACAAATGATTCTTAGTGATGGCATATTTTATAGAAACCACCCTGAACACTCACTGATTCTTTGTGTTGCATTTTTTTCTCTGTATTTTTATCTGTCTGGCTGCTACTGATATGGATAAATAAAATGAATTTTAAAGCTGAATAGAAGCAGAGGGAGACTGTTCAATTTAGAAGCCTTTCAAAAACTTTTCATAATACCCATCTCAGGTTTAATGTATTTGAAATTTGCCAAGGTAACTCCATACTGAGCTAGTCTGTGTAACATTTTCATAATTATATAGTCAACTTGATGTATATTCAGCTACTTATAACAGTGTTTATTCTGTGGCTGAACATTCCCAGACAGTCTCTGCAGTTAGAGTTCTTTAATTTTTCATTTTTCTAATCCATTTTCTGATATTTACTTCACGTTTCATCTGGCATTAATAGCAATTGAAATTCTGTTGCAAGGAAGTACAAATGTTGTTTATTAAGTGATATTCTGACTCTTATTACTGTCTTTATATTTGATTTTTAAAGAAAAATTTTAAATTTGAGTAATATTTTAAAAAACATAATCTCTCCTTTGCATAAACCATTTTTGAGTTTTGATAAGTAAACCACTTGGCTATTCCCAGTGCCTATTGAGATAGATATTCTGTATTGCAGCTGTATTGTTGTTCTTAATTAGTAACTAATCTAGCAACATCACTGTAGTTTTATGTTGTAATGTTAACTGTTAACATTAGGGAGTTATTATATTGCAAGTTTTCATTTAGATAAAATATGTACAATTGCATCTTTACCATTCTGTGAAATATTCTGTGATTTGTATTCCTGAACTGAAAAATGAGTTACATATGCTATGGTATCTGTAGTTTAATTAAAGCTTTTAGTAGTAATGGAGCTGTAGGCATAGCAATGAAATACAATTAGGCTTTTGAGAAGCCTAGCTAAAATCTCTGTTTCTTCATGTCTACTTTAACAAGTAATGAATGGCATCAGCATTTAAGTTGTTATGCAAAAAAACCCCATATTTGATAGTCTTATTTCTGTAACAGTACTAGATGTATTTTGAATTATTTCACCTTATAAAATCATATTTAATATATAAATAACCATGTTTACATTTAATGTTGTGCATTTTGGGAGCAGGGGTTGGCGGGGGGGGGGGCGTGTTTTGTTTTTTTGAAGGGTTGTTTTGTTTTGTTTTCCTGCCTGGGCCATCCTCAGGGAGAACCTTCTTCAGAGATTGATCGGGAATTTGCATGGAGGAATAGGAAAATTTCACAGCTAATACTTAGAATTCAATATATTAATATATTTGGTTCTTGACTCAAGTGGAATGTGGTTTATTTTTTTTCTTTTTGTTTTTTTCCCCTGTGAAGCTTTTAGCAGATTTTTAGTATTCAAATACTACTAATAATGAACAAATGTCCTTGTCAGTATTTTGAAGACACCCAAGGTGCAAATCACCCCTCCAGCCTCTCTCCCTCTCACTCTGTGATAGTGAAATAGTGGTTAATGCCTACCATTCATCTCTCACAAGGTATAAAACACCTTGACAGCTTAAAGGATGTTTAAAAAATAAGATAAAGATAAAATAGCCCAAATGTTTAACACTGTTGACTTTTTATGACTGATCAAAAAAAGATATATCAACACTTGCTGACTAGATTTACTTACTATTTCTTGTCCTTTGATTGTAAACTGAGGTAAACTCAGCTGTAAATTCAAATTCAACTTTAAACTACCCTTCTACAAAATTTTGTCTCAGAAAACTTGTTTACTTGACTGATTATGCTTCCCAAGTAACCGTTACGTGTGATGGAGCCCTGCTTTCCTGGAGGTGGCTGAACACCTGCCTGCCGATGGGAAGTAGTGAATGAATTCCTTGTTCTGCTTTGCTTGCGTGCGCGGCTTTTGCTTTCCCTGTTAAACTGTCTTTATCTCAACCCACGAGTTTTCTCACTTTTACCCTTCTGATTCTCTCCCCCATCCCACCCGGGGGGAGCGAGCGAGCGGCTAGTGGTGCTCAGTGGCCGGCTGGGGTTAAACCATGACACTCAAATACAAAGAAAAGAACTTACTGATTATTGAGATAGGTGCAGTAGGTTTTAAATTGTAGACTGAAGTGATGTAAATCAAGCAATAAACTAACAGTTTATCTCTCTTTACTAGGGGAAAAATATGTTGTCAACTATAGGAAGTATTCTCCTAATAATTCTATTTTAGCAAAAAACAAAACAACACAACAAAACAAACAAACAAACCAAAAAACCCCCACTGAATAATAAACTGAAATTTTTATCATATTGAAGTTACATAAATGTTAAAACAAGATTAATGCTGCATGGTGCGTCCTATGGTGCAACATAGTTAGTCATAGTTAAATAAGGACCTGAACAAAAGCAAACCAGATGAAAGAATCAAACCATTGTATGCTTTTCCAGATGGTATCTAGTATCTTGACCTAATCTTATACTTAGGAGGCGTTTCCCATAAACATGTAAGAAATCTGTATTTGCCCATCTCTCTCACTCTCTCTCAGACACATGTACAAAAGAATGATGAAACTAGAAGCATTTTTCTTGGTTTCTCACACAGACATTACAACTGTTTCTGTGCTGAGCAAAGAAAGTAATTTAGAAAAGTTCTGCATCTGCATTGCCTCTGAGCAATGTGAATTACCTGTAGGAAACTGATGAATAGAGAAAGGATCCCTGTTTCACGTATTGTAGTGGAGGTGAGGAATGACAGCTGAAAGTAATTGTGTTGCAGTGTTTTCAAGGCAGTAGCGTGGTTTTCGTTTCTTTTGCTATAAGATTTTTTTCTTTTTATTAGAATTTCTTTCTGTCATACAAGTTAGAGATATATGTTAGTGGAATGCTTACAAAACTAAGTTCCTTAAGTAAGAATTAAAAATGTACCTAGAATACAGTTCTCATGTTCAAATTGTTTACCCTAGCATTAGCTGGTTTAGAGTTATGTTGCCTCTTAGCATCAAAGCAATAGTTGCTTTTCAGAATATGCCACACATTCTCTAAACTATGAATTTCTTACAATAGGTGCACCTTCTGACAGGAGTCATTTACAATCAATGCTGATCATTCACCCTGCAGTTATCCGTCTCATTATCAGAAGTTAGAAATTACTGATACTGTACTCAGAGAGGCTTTGACCCATGTTTTTACTGCCTCCTTGGATAACATCTGAGACAGCTTTTATGCTATAGATATTTTTCTTTTCTTTTCTTTTGGCCACACATGGATCCCTTAATCTTCTTCAACCAAAATAGCAAATACCCTGCTTCTGTGCTGAAGGCTTGTAGCTTAGAGCCCAGCAGGGGCAGATTTCTCTCACTGCAACCAGATTGGAGGTTTCAACCCCCTCTGAGTTGAGTTTGGTAGAGTTTAGCAGCTAGAGTACCTGCTGAAGAGGCAGACGTGCCAAGCATTCACTAAATTGGAAAACGTGCCTGGCTGTTTGTAAAGGAGTGGAGAAGGGCATACTGGTATTATTACCCTCAAAATTAAGAACTGGAAAGAGCAATATAGTCCTGGCAGCTTACCTAGGCTTTCTTGAAGTGTCAGTGTTGCTCTTTGGAGGCAGAGATCTCAGCTGGAACCAGTTTTGTAACACAAGTGCAGAAAACAGCCTTGCCTTTCTAATTCAGTCTGCTTCACGTTTCCCTGTCCTCATCAATGTTTCTGGAGAACAGGAGGTGTTAGCAAAGCTATTGTTTGTGACCAAAGGCTTTGTATTTACAAGCCTGAAATAAACTTTTAGGAACGTGTTTAGATAACATTGCTTGACTTATGCTGGGATGCTTCTTTTCTTAGTGCTCATCTGCAAACTATTGCTTCTGAGCATGCTCGTCTGTCTTGTCTTTCACGAGTCAGATAATCTCTTGGGTAACTTCAATGATAATAAAATCATTAGGGTGTTACATTAAGGATGAATTTGACCCAGCATCTCACCCAGCAGAGCACAGAGCCGCCTGTGCTCAAACTGCATTCTCTAATTGTGTTTTGCTTTCCTCGTATGTGCCTTGCTCAGTAAGTACTGTTTGTAACCTAATATGATCTTGCAGCTCTGTGTATTTCACAGTCGTTTCCATTTGCCCGCCATGAACATTGAAAAGAAAAAAATTAATTTTCTTTGAATATTTTTCTAAAAAACACAAAACATATGGAAATATACATATTTTATTGGAAGGGAACACAATGTAGTTACTAAATATTAGTCTAATGATTATGTTTGAATCAATCCAAATGTGACAGTACATGATAAGGCTAATCTAATTTTAACACTGCTGTATGCTGGAGGTAATCAGGATATTGCTAACTGCATTGACTAATTCCCCAATTTGTTTTTTAGAGGGAAAGGGCATTGGCTTTGTTTGTTTTATGTTCTTTGCACAAAAGTAAGAAACATAAACATCAGGAAAAAAAACAAAAAATCAGTATAAGCACTTAAAGCTTTCTCAGATCTCACATTCAATCCACTCTGAAAGGTGATACAATAGAGGTGTGTGTATATGTATATATTTTAGTGTAATGTTCTTTAATAAGGGTATTAATCCAGCCCTTCCACTAGTTACACCTCCCTCCACTTCTGCTGGCAGGGCTCTGTCAGTGAAGATGTCAACATCGTGGAAGGATAGGACTGCTGGTGTATGTGAAATGACACTTCTTTGATTAGTCCTGTACCATCACTCTGCTGGTGGCTTCAGCTTACATTCAGTCCATCTCCTGACTGTACTCCCTAAGCGGTGGCTTATGCAATGGATTGAGTCTGAAGGAAGTGGGTCTGGAGTAAGTCATTTGATCAATGTATGTTCACATGGTAGGACCTGTTCACGTGTCTCTGTTCCTTCAGACAGCATATACAGAATTGGCTTGAGCAGCTTGAGACCTGACCAAGTGATTACCTAAAGGTATTGTACACACAACTTCTATGCAGCTTCACAGAGGCTGAGTAAATGATCCCAGTCATCCTTATTCTTCCTCTTAAAGCTCAGTCAACTCAGTAAATTCCTGGGAATTGATTGTCTTGACCATTAAATCTTTTATTTTTTGCTCTGTTCTTTACATTTTGCTTCACTTAGGAGTGCTCTGTTACCTAGAATTAGTAGGGCAGGTCCTTCTGCATTTCTGCTAGTCTTTCAAATCACTGTTTCTGTTTCACAGTCTACATCAGGTGCTTCTCTTAGACGTTTACAATTCTTTGTCCTTACATGCACTGTTTTTATAGCAATTAGTTTTTACTTGGCCACTGTATGATACTCTATTTAAATTAATTGTTTTCCTTAATCTTTGCATTATTTTCTCTTAGTTTTATAAACTGAATGCACCGTGTTTCCAGTCTTTTTGTGTCATTAAATGAACTATAATTTCATTTTCAATCATACTGATTGGATCCAGAGATATATTTGCAATGTCTTTGATAATTCATTTCTGCCTATTTACCAGCTGCTGCTGCCTTTTCTGGTAAACTTCCATGTTTGATTCCCTCATCTCTAGGGGTATTATTAGTTTTCATTGTCACATTTTGCTTGAAAATTGCAGCTTCATATCAGCATATAGAGTTGGCTTGTTAGTGCTTTATCCCAGGATTCTTTGAACACAAATCTTCACAGTTCTTTTTAGGTCTCTCATCGCTTTCTGTTTCTTAGCTCTGTTCTGGCCAGATCAGACAGATTGTTAGCTGTATTCTGGTGGCTTGAATCAAGTTTGGATTTAGTTTAGTGGTAAATTCAGTTATAGAGATGGGTGTTAGAAGGCATCCATTCTGCTTATTTTCCTAGTTTTTCAAGCCAGCAACATGATTGACTTGGGACTACTGTGCTTTCTGTTTGGAGCTCTGGCTCGATAAATAGTTATTTATCCTGAATGAGGAACTATTATCATTCACCAGGGTCCATAAGACTTCATTAAACATTTACCTACTCACTTATCAAACTGCAAAAAATAAGTAATAAAGTATCAACCATTTTATAGTCAGTGTTTTGTCTTTCTTCTTAGAGAGGCAATATTTTGTTCCTTAAAATATGTACTATATTAATTCCATTTTCATGTAGATATCTGCAGCCTGCTCTTGCTGGCATGCTTTACTTAGTAGAAGAGTTTTATTTATTCCTATCTAGTCAAGGACGTATATTTTTTTATTACTCTGAGAAGAAGACATTTGATCTGTTGGTGGAACAGGTGATATAAATTACTTTGGAAGCTTTCATAACTGGTGTTCCTGAAGCCCCCTTTTTGCCTCCTTTCTTTCCCCAATATTTGAAGTCACTGAAAGTTAAGGAGATGCACAGAAAACAATTTTTGTATACCATTGTATCATTCAAATTTCAAATTTAAATATGTTTTTATATATCCAACACTGAGTGTTCGATATATAAATTGGCTTCTGAGCAGTGCAGATCATTGTGGGTTTTACTACAATATCGTATAATGAGGGAGTGCTGCATGTATAATCTTCTTAATCAAGTTCCTTGATTGTGGGGTTCATGTAGTTCATAGTGTTCAAGTAAATAATTTGTCTAGTCAAACATAAAGTCAGGTAATAACACGTTTAAAACTACTGTCTCAACAGATGATTCTGTTTATGTGTTCTCTAGCATCTGGTCAATGGCTAGAGCCTTATATGAAATATGAACTTTTATGAATTCTACTTATGAGTTAGTTTACTCAGTTAAGTAAGCAAAATATACATAATATATTATTATATAAAAGATAAATTGTTTATATAAAGTGATGGATTATTATAACGTAGCACATAGTTCTGTGGTTACAATGCCCTGTGAACATAATATGTCTCTTGAATGGATGTATAACGTCATTAATATTTTAAGCCATATGAAACCTTGAAACCTATATGCAAATAAAGCCTTACTTTGAAGTGTGACCTAGATTTATGTTTGCATAAAGAAAGTGAACAACTTGTTTATTCAGACAGTCTTTCCGAGGGTTTGTTTTGACTTTGTGGGGTTTTTTTCTTCTTCCACTCAATTTGGATGATGCTGTAAATACATGCAGATTTTATGACAATTTAAAGAGAGTGATGACCTGTTGATACCGATCGTTTTTTAAGCTACTTTCCATGACAGCATTTAGAAACATAGCATAGAGAACTGAAGAGCAAAAGAACACTTGGCTAACAGCATATGTGGTTATTTGTGTAATGACTGGCATTTGTGCTAGTGTCTCTATCTCTGACTGTAAATGGATCAACGACTTGAATCAAAGTAGTGAGCAAAGTATAATGCTCCCTAGCTTTATGTGAAAGAAATAGAGATTGATGGGACCTGGAAGGAGTGAGTATTAGAACGGCTGGGCTTTATGCTGCAGCACAAAATGTGCCTTTGTTTTGCTTTCATACTCATCACACATTTGACCTCTTTTTCTATTTTGAATATTTTATGTCACAGTTTTCAGAATAGCAAATGCTTAGTCCTTAACTTGAATGGGAATGTTTTGTTTTACGGTAGCATAAATGGGAAGTGTAACTGAAAACACAGGCTTTCCTTTCTGCTTTTAAAATAGGAAAGCTTAACCTGATTTCTTATATCGCTTATATTTCCACCTTCGTGTGAGGTTTTAAAGGAATCTTAGCATTTTTCTTTTATCAAAACAAATTAACTTATGCTCTTCTAGATTTGACATGTCCTCATTCACTTCAGGATTGATGCTCTGAAGTGTTTTAAGTAAAACCATTAGTATACTCCTCATTAAGGTTATGCTCCTATCTGGTGCTCTGGCTCTGCAGTGCCTAGAGATGGCATAAAAAATGTAACAGAATTATCAGTGAAAAGGTTTGCCTTCATAAAGTAAAGAGCCTCTCAGAACTGTGATTTTTTTTTTGTGTGTGTGTGTGTGTGTGTGTGTATATATTTTGCGGATCAGAATACATTGACCTCTCTCTCCAGCACATTGTGCATATTTCTGTGCTTGATGTTAAAGCAAAACTGAAAGAGAAGGAAAGGGACCTCAAGAAAATTGCAGGTACAAAACTTGCCCTATTTAACAGGTTTCTCAGAAAGCTAATAATGGTGGCTTAGGTACCTCTCCTGTTGTAGAAACTCAGCTCTCCAAATTAGAAGCTTTTTTTTTCCCTTTGTTTTATTTTTAAGTCTGTTTTCATCCATTATATGTATGTGTTGTAAGAAGTCGTGTTTTATTTTTCTTTTCTCTGTTTGAGTGAAAGAAAAGTTCAGTCCTAAAAATATTCGATTGGAAATGATTTCCCGTGTGCTAAAGTCTAGCCATGGGCTGTCATGAGAACCACCTTATGTGATCCACAGCATCACTTTATTAAGCTCCATTTAAAAGTACAGGTTTTTATTGTACTTTTACCATCTCTTCTGTCTTTTGTAAGCCTGTAAGAGGTCTGTTGTCAGCTTAAATTTATTTATGGTCAATCTATAAACATTTGTTTCTGTGCCAGTATTATTGTTTAGTTAAATAGTTTATCTCCCCTGCAGCCCTTGTGTGTTCTCAGCTGATGCACTTATAAAACAGTAATCATATTCCCTCTCATTCATCTTTTTGCTGGAGTAAGCAAGAAGAGCTTTTAGTACATTGAGAAAGTAGGTTCCTGATTCTCCTTATCATTGTTAGCCCTTTGCTGCTGCTTTTAAAAAGTATTTATATAACCATATTGAAAGGCTTTTTTTAATTGTACGTGTGATAGAGCAAGAATATTGCACAGGATAGTGAACTATGAAAGTTAAAAGTGCATTTGGATTATAACCATTATGCACAGATTTTCATCTGGGTGTTTGGGAAGAGGACACCTGCTTATCTGTTTGCACTTTCCCTCTCTCACTTTTTCCCTTGCTGTTGTAGGTACTTAGACCACAGAGGTCAAACTGAACCTCTGAATGGCATCACTGCAAGTTCTATAAGGATTTCACTACCCCACCCCCCAAATAACACTTTCTTTGCCCTGTTGTCAGAAACGTTATCACTAGTGGAGCACTGGTCAACACTGACAAAGTGATGCCTTTCCCTGCTTCTAAGGCATACTGAAAGCTGTTAATGGTATATGTTTTTGCCCAAAATCATAGTCAAATCATTGTAATATTCTGAACATTTTTTTTCTTAAAAAGGGAGTGTTGAGAGCAGCTAATAAGAGGATATTTCTTGGGTTGTTTTGTTTGTTTGTTTTTCTGTTTTGTTTTTTTCCTAGTGGGTAATAATGGAAGCCTAAAATAACTGTGAACTATAATCACATTTTATTTAAGCTTTTATTTTGAAAAGAATCTTTCTAGTTTTCACAACAAGCCACAAAGCTTCATCTTTGATGAAAAAAAGAATTAGATACAGTGAAGGAACCTAAAGGAAAATTTCATAATTTTAGTACAATATCTTATTGGGTTATAAATAAGATGTCCTTGTAGATAAATATCACAAGCATGTGTCTTGTGAGACATTTTTTAACAGTCCCTGCTGGTTTATAATTTATACAGTCAGAAGTTAATGTAAGAAAGTGCCATAGTAGCACATTTTAACAAGGAAAGGAGAAAGTTGAGCTGCAAAATATGCATAATAAAGATATTTTTTTTCTAACTGCCAGAAAATTTATATTCATAACTAAATTAGTTTCTAATAAATTATGCACAGTGTTTATGAAATTAGTGAAAACATGAACCGTACTGCTATAGATATGTTACCAGGACCAACTGCTTTGCAACAGTTTCCACAAACCACTATATTTTTTTTCCTCTGATACAGTTAATATCAGCATTTATTACTATTCTAAAGGTTTTCTTTCTCAATTTTCTCTTAATAATTTTAATAGCTTTATTTAAATGCTTTCCTTTGGTTTTGTTTTTGTTGTTGTTGTTGTTTTTCTTTTTTTTTGTTTGTTTGTTTGTGTTGTTTTTTTTTTTTTTTGAGAGTAAGACTTTCAAATATTCAAGTTCCAAGATGGTCTTTAATGCTTCTTATAAATGAGGTTGATCAGCCTTTAAAAAAAAAACCAACCAAATCAAACTAGGTTATATCTTAGTTACTTTAAAAAAAAAAAGGGGGGGGAGGGGGAAGAGGGTTAACATCCCTGTATCCTCTTTCAATACTAGTGTTTGATTTATTTTATTTTTTTTAAAGCTTAAATTGCTTTCTTTTCAGAGTTGTCTAAGTATTTCTTCATTAATTAGAAACTGGTGTCTGTCTTTTAGATGACTAAATTAGGACATATCTATCCCCTCTAATTATCTCAATGGCTTTCAAAAACCCAGTTACACTCTGCACAGATATCCTCTGAATAATCCCAAAGTTTTATGGGGAAATATTCATGGCTTTACCCACTAATGGCTTTTCACCTTTACAACATGACTACCTCTTGAGTAATGAGAATGGCTCCAAGTACTATGTTCTTATTTCTTTAAATTTTTAAAGAAGCCTTTCTTATAGTTTTAACCATTCTAGCAAGATATTATTTTCCATTATCTGCTCTTCCTTTTCAAAAAATCTTTTCATATAACTTTCATAAATAGAGAAATAACATATTCTTGACTGTGATAATTCATCTTTGAATAGCATGCCTCATGCAAAAGTAATCGTTACTGTTGAGGTTGGGGTTTTTTTGGTTTGGTTTTTTTTAGTTTCTTCTTCAGTCTGCAACTGACAATAATATTGCATTTCAAAAGTGGTTTTTCCACAGGCACTTCATTGGTAAAATTTGCCAGGACAGAAGCCATCTCTCTTGAATTCAGTTTTGATTGCTGAAACTGAAGATGGAGAATTCTCTCTCTTGCAACAAAACAGCTCATGCTGGCTTGTGGAGATGACACTGATGCATATGGAACACATGCACAGAAAGGTAGAAAATTATTCTAATAATGACACCAGGCAGTGTCCTCTGTTCTGAATTTCTGCTTATTTTTGTTATTGTCAACTAGTACTGAACTGATGTTCCTAACATAGAGATGATGTTCCTAACATTGTAACTTCATTATTGTTTAAAAGACACATGAAATAGATCTTTACAGTAAGATATATGTTGTTTGTCACCAGGGGAAAAAAGTTTACATTTTTTGTAATTTTTAAAAAATAGTGTTTATTCTGTGTCAGAGAGAAGCACTAATTTAGATACTAAAGTGAGGGGATTTGGCTCTTCCACTACTGAACTATGACAATTAATTCGTACTAATACTTGTGTATTAAAACAAAAAAAAAAATCCTGAGAAGTATATGGATTCTAGGGATCAAATTACAGACTACTCAGAATTTTATATTTAATTAACTCCCTTTTGCTGTTGATATCTCATGCTGCACTTTCATTTAAAATACAAAAAAAAATACTGATTATGCAAGTAAACATAAAAATTAGAGATATACTGAACAATAACTTTGGCTAGACATCGCTAGGAAAAATAGAAGAAGGGACTTGGGGAGGGGAAGAAAAGACTTAGCAATCAGTATTTTCAGGGAATTTTTGATGAATATTTCACAGTAAGAAAAATATCTGTGACGAGCAGAGCACTGCCAACATCTGTCAATCTGAGGGGACTGTAGAATGTATACTCTGATTTTTCAACTCTTTTTCAGCAAGGCTTTAGAATAGAATATTATGCGGCACATAACCATGTCTGTTTTAATGTGGTGGATCTTTGACACTTCCAGTGTTAATGTCGGTAGCTCAAAATAGCCATACTGCACTGCCTGCTCTAACAGCCATTCCAGTGGATTATAGAGCATTTATCATATAATAAACAGACACATGATTTCCCCCTGAATAGAAACAAGAATTGTGATTTGTGTGGGTTTTTTTCGTAGTGGTCTGGGGTTTTTTTGGTTTTGTTCTTTTGGGGGATTGTTTTGTTTTGTTTTTTAAATACTTCAAATACTTTGTTCAAAAAATATATTCTGTAGAACTTCATACCTGTTCTTGCTTTCACTCCATTATTTGAAATTACATTAAGAAAAAGTATGTAAGATGTATTATTCTCTGCAACTGGACAATCAGTGGGGCAAAGTCAGTGACAGCTTAGGAATTTAGGGTTTGGTTTGGTAAGGATAAAATATTCTAATGTTGTAATTTTGGTGGAAGAGGGAAAAGCTTTAAGTATCACATAGCATCAACATCAAAATAGTTATGCTTTTTCCTATGTAAAATTAAGTAAATTAAGAAGTAATGTGGTTTAAAGCACAAGTGGGAGTAAATACCACGGTGTTTTCAAGGTGGTATTTAGCAATCTTTTTTTAAATTTATTTTTATTTATTTACATCTTTTATACTTCTACTGCCTCCAGAGAACCTTCATGTACTATTTATAAAATGGGATCTTAAAGTACGAAAGCAAAAGTTTTAGACTATCAAAGTAAAACATTTGATTCTATGTATCTTAATGTTTTGGTGAGAAGGAAAAAAAATGTTTCACCTCAAAGCAGTCTGGGCATAACTGAGAAAGATTATATATTTCTACAGAAATGGCGTTCACATTAGAACAATTTATGAATTTTCAGTTTCTGAAATTTGTGTGATACTGACTAGTAGGAAAATGATGTAAAGCAAGTTATCTATGAGAATGAGTGGGTTATGGTAAAGGAAACATAATCCCTTTGGAATGATGAACATGGTCATGTCCGAGTTCGGCAGTATTTGATGTTGGAGGCATGAGGAAAAATTATGGAGTCATGAGAAAAGTTACATAACATAGCTTCATCTTGCAAATCAACATATTACATCAATTCTAAACCAGCAGGCTAGTGTGGTGAATATACATATTAGACCAAAAGGGAAAACTATGAAGCAGGGAGCAGTTTAATTTT
Organism: Fulmarus glacialis; assembly: GCF_000690835.1. Taxonomy (NCBI): domain Eukaryota; kingdom Metazoa; phylum Chordata; class Aves; order Procellariiformes; family Procellariidae; genus Fulmarus; species Fulmarus glacialis. Next base: position 7,654 of record NW_009221056.1, on the reverse strand, counting down.
TCTTCTTATTTCTATTCTTCTCTAATAGCTATGCTTGAACAAATAAGAGTGAGGTTTTTCCTTTATCTGTCATAAACAAGGAGGCAGCAGTGTTTGGAAGGAGTTTGGTGTTACGGACAGCATAAGGATGAGCAAGTTTTAATACTTAATCCAGCCAGTCATTGGGGGTGTCTGCATCTAGACATCGCTTCAGATACAGAGGATACCGAGTACTGTGTTCAACACACAACTATTACTCATCTCATATGTTCCCTACTGTATGTCTCGATGCATGCTGAAATATGCTTTTTCATAACAGGTATTATAATTTCTCTCCTTGTCAGGAGATTAATTCTAATGGGGGTCCATTATTTCTCTTTTCCTAAGTTTTCTTCTCTTAGAGAGAGAAGTTAGCCTAGTTTATGAGAAATACAGACTCAAATCTAATTCTGTTGTGAGCATCCTAGGAACGGAAAGTTGGGATATTACATAATTTTGAAAAGTGCTTAAGCATTTAAGATGAACTGAACATCTGACTCAGGCCTGATTAAGGAAAAATGCCTTCAGGAGCTAAGTAATTAAGTACTTACTGTCTGACTAACTCTGCATATTTCTTTCTCAGTTCCTCAGATCTCACCTGTGAAATGAATATAACAGCATTTCTGAGGTATTAGGAGGAAAAAGTAAATAAAGATGATGATGTGATGTCATACTTAAGGATTTTTTTTTTTCCCTGAAGAAACTTGCTATTCCATTCTGCACTGACCCTGGGAATTATCTGAATTAATGCAAAGCACGCTCCTTATGTAGACTGAAGCACCTGTAACAAGCCTTCCAGCTATGAGTCTTAAAATTTTTATCTCATTTGCTTAAAATGAGTTAGTGCAATACAAGAATTGCTGTCATGTAAGAGGTGTAGATCAGTGCTCCTATATACACAACTAGGTTCTCTCAACAAAATGTTGTTATTTAAGTTGTCTTTAAGTTGTTGTTATTCAGTAGTCTGGACTTCTACAAACAAAAGTAAATTAAGCCGAAAATAAAAATGAATGCTTCCCAGCTGAATCTAGTCTACCCTTATTTATAATGCTTGAATTAAAAGTAACTTCCCTGAAGAGTAAAATTACACTAGTATAAACTCATGTCAGTAAGCTCGGGATAATCAGCTAAATATGTATGTCTGAGTGGAAAGCTCAGTGAGCTTACAAATGAAGAGCAGCCTGATGAAGAAAAGGGAATGTAGGGGAGAGTCTCTTCCTTGAAATTGCTTCTTTCTCCCAGCTAATTATAATCATTAGTTGGTTATAGCTGGTGAAAAGCACCAAGTCTTCAAAAAGTTGAGGTGACTTCAAGGGTATTTTGGGAGGATTCAGGATTTTCTTTTTGGGAGGGTGTTTTTTTTTTTTCGTAACTGTGATTTTTCACACACTGAAGATTGCCTTGTAGTTTTCCTGTGACAACAAGACTAGTCTCCAAGTTGACCTTCTCCTGAGTAGACAGAGGAGGCAACATAAATTATATGACCAGAATCTTCAAGTGACCCATTATGATACACCTGGTAGATTAATGTAGTTAAATTGAAGCCTGTCACTTAAAACTCAGTCTTGCCTGTCTTTAGTCACCTATTTATCTGGATCAATCTGTTTTGGGGGATTTAAAGTTATATCTTTCAAAGATATTGAGTGCCAAGTAACCAAAAATATATAGGAAGAAAAAGGTATCTAGGATTAAATGTATTTACATGTGATTGTTAGTGATTAACAATTATTAGTGGATTTTCATTATACTAGTTACAGAATATTTATAATTAGATTACTGATTACTGTTTGTTATTGTAATAATCCTCATAATTTAGCATAGTATTTGGCAAGCAGTGAGACATACACAAGAAGGAAATGGTTTGATTTTTTTTTTTTTTGAAACTAAAAAATTGAACTTGTAGCATAAGTTATAAGTTCTATTCAACTTTATTAGTTGAATTAATAAGCAGTGAAAATGAACTCAAGATCCCCAAAAGGTGGCGAATTAGGTGCACTGTTTAAAAAGAATGAGCAAGGGAATAATGCCTCACCAAAACAATTTACTGTGAAATTATTGAGCATAAAATATAATTAAAAGAAGGTTTGATTTTACTGTCTTTAAAGATTTAAGATAATGGAAATGAGCATTTTCAATAAATAATGAGAATCAGCAACGTTACCTAAAACATTACAAGCATCTCATAGGAATAGGATTTTTTTTTTTTTTTAATGCTAGTTAAGCATCTTTAACATGATACGGTATCGATAGTAAAAAGCGTAAATACTGTGAATATGACTAATGTCATAATATTTAAATTCAACTTCATGATAGTTCTCTCAAGTGGGAAAAGGTTTTTTTATTCAACTAATAATTTTAAGTTTTACTTTTTATAATTTAAAGAAAATAGTACATGAGAACTTGAGTCATGTGCAATTACATTTGATTGTGCAATTACACAATGTTTAGACTTTTAAAGTTACTGCAATAAAAACATCAAGGACTTTTGTTATAAAAAGAAAAATAATACAAAATATCAGTCAACGAAGGGTAAGAAACCAGTTTTGTGTATAAAGCTGAATTGTATGTTTTGAAACAACCTAGTGATTTATCTTAAGAAATATGTAATTTTCATTCATTTCCCTAATAAAGTCTCAGAGAAGACTTCCAGTGACAGAATATTGAAGATTTAAACCATAGAAGAAACTATAAATCAAAATGCTGTTAGTATATAAGAAAGAGATTAAATATTGACACCAAATTTTAATTGAAATTATGTTAAAGATATTGATTCAGAATTCATTTTTTGGTTGAATTTTCAATTGAATAGAAAGTGGTATTGTAAACTAACTAGTTTTTATCACACACATGCAGAGTGAAATAAATTATCAGGACTAATAAAATTTCTAAGTTTCAGAGACCATTTACCACTGCTTCCATAAAAAAAAAAAAAAAATTATTTCTTTAAAGGAAATGGTTCATGCTGTTATGAAGATCTGTATCTGATAGGTCATAAAGAAGATAGTAAACTGAGTTTGCAATGTTCAAAGTTTATCTGAAGGTTATTTAGACTTTCCTTTCGTTCATTAAATATATATATAACTCAGCATTATTTCTTAATGCATTAACTTCATAATTTCTAAGATACAAATCAGAATAACATATTTGGGGATCAAATTGACCCTTGGATACCATAGTATAAATGGTCTACAACAATCTACAGAGTGAATTAGGTTTTTTGATATAAGCTGAAAATTTGTTTAATTCAAACTTTTGTGATTAAATTTGGTACGTGCTTGGCGAGCAGGAGAAATGCACTCCACTAGACTGGAGACTCGGTCAGATGGAACGTGTTTGTCTCGCCAAGTTTCACCTGGGTTTTGTATAGCATTTGTAATGCTCCATCACAGAATGCAAGCTCCTTTGGGATTTGCTGTAAATTATGAATGCCTGCATACAGACTGATAGTGAGCTCTTACAAAGTGGAATGGAAGTGATTGTGACAAAACTACTTGCTTTTTCCATCATGAACAAAATCCTGGGGCGCTGTCTCATTTTTGGCATCTGATTTTTTTTTTTTTTTCCCACCACCATAGTAGCAGAAAGACAAGCACTCTCCTTCCTGTATTTCTTTTTTAGGTCCTTCAGTATATGATAATGAAGGAACCTTAGGTAATGAAATGACTTCATGTAAACTCCACAACTTCATTATTTGGAGATTGTGCCCAAACAGGTAGTCTACTGAACAGTGTGATGCTGGAAAATAACATTTTCCATGTAAACTGTGAGTTGCTGGCATTACAACTGCATGAGTGCTATGAAAACTTCTTGCTGAGAACTTAATTGCAAAGCTAAGAAGCAGAATGACAATGGCAACCTTATTTGAAATTCTTTGTCTTGGTTTCAGCTGGGATTGAGTTAATTCTCTTTCTAGCAGCTGGTATGGCGCTGTGTTTTGGGTTTGGTATGAGACAACTGTTGATAGCACACTGATGTGTGTTGTTGCTAAGTAATGCTTACATAGTCAAGGACTTTTTGGCTTCCCATGCTCTGCTGGGTGCACGAGAAGCTGGGAGGGAGCATGTATCTTCTGGTGATGTTATATAGTTGTTATCATTCTCAGTACAATCAAACTATGGAAGTGTATTGTACAAGCAAATACTTGTAGTCTGTGATGGGTTGACCCCAGACAGCGGATAAGCCCACACACAGCTGTTGACTCACTCCTCCCAGCAGTGGGATGGAGGAGACAATAGAAAGAGCAAAAACAAGAAAATTTGTAGGTCAAGGTACGGACAGTTTAATAAGAGAAGGAAAAAGAACAAAAACAACTGACACAAAGGAAATCCCTCACCATCCCCCACAGGCAGACCAGCGCCCTGCTCCAGTTTTTTTTTTAATTGCTGAGCATAATTTTATGTTCTGTGGAATATCCCTTTGGCCAATTCAGGTCACCTGTCCTGTCTGTGTCCCCTCCCAACTTCTCACCCACCCCCAGCCTACTTGCTGAGGAGGGAGGAGGAGTGAGAAAAAGAGAAAGGCTTGATGTTGTGCAACCACTGTTCAACAGTAGCCAGCACTGGTGTATTATCAACACTGTTTTAGCCACAAGTCCGAAATGTAGCACCGTATGGGCTGCCATGAAGAAAGCTAATGTGATCCCAGTCACACCTAGTACATAGTCTAAGAACCTAAATATTTAAATGTGGTTAGTGGAAGGGTCCTATTCATAGTCACCCTTGTCTTGGATGATAAACCACATTTTTCCAAATAATAAGAAATAACTTTTGGTAATTATAAACAAAGCATCTGATGCAGTCAATGGGGTAACACTATTACAATTGATTTGGGTTCAAAAAGTTGAGAAGCAAAGAAAGAGGAAGGTGACAATGCTCTTGGGTAAAGGTGGAAGAGTGGTACTTCTGGTTAGAGAATTTGCAGTTTATGACATCAAAATCTTAATATAAACACTTTCTCTCCTGAACTCATGCCTAAGCTTGCAGGATAATGGTCTCCAGGGGTGTTTTACTTTTTTCTAAGGAAAGTGAAGATTTGCTTTGGGAAAGTGAGAATTTGTGTATTGGATTCTAAGGAAAATGGGAAACTCTCCCAGGAGCTGGGGAGGAAAGTAGTTTCTGATTTTAAGGAAATAATTATGCCAAGCCCTGTGATGCAGACGGATAAGCAACATGAGTGCTGTCTTAGGAGTAGTTTTCCCTAAATACACTTTTTGTAAATTAGTAATACTCTACTTTCAGGAAGCTAACACTGGTTACCTGTCATTTTGCAAGAAGGAGGGTTGCCTTTTCAGCACCTCCTGAATCAATGGTGGCTCTCGTATAGAGACTGAAGAAGGGGAGTGAAAGTCCCACAAGATATAAGTAGAAACTTCATGACACTACTTCAAGCAGGAAGAGACTGTCTGAAGGGACTGAAAATACTAGTTTATGATGACTACCTGATCTTTCACTTGATAATTTTGAAATTATCCTGTCCTCAATCTAACATATCTTTATCTCTGAAAATGGTATATTCAGCTGCTAGTATTTTTAAACCACTTCAGGTCAAACAGATGTACTTGAATAGTTTTCAGTAGTGGTTTAAGCTCAGTTTGCTCTAAAGTAGCTTCTACAGAATTGTGTACAGTTGGTTTCTGCCGGATTTACCATATGAATTGCAAGTCAGTTGCCTTTTTCCTGTCTTGATTACCTATATTAGGAAGGATGGATACTGTTTCTGTGATACCAATTGGGAATGAATTTACTGGTGGCTGTTCTGGAAAGCATTTGAGCTTGCAGTCAATTTGCTGAGCTGTCCTCTCTTTTTCTATCTTTGCTTTATTTTTAAAAAAGGTGGGTGCTTGGAATGAGTTACTGATTTTAGACCATTTAAAAAGAACTTATTTCTAAGTTATATATATTCATATATTGATGTAGCTTTTCCTTTTTTCTATCCTTGTATTTTCATTTAGACTTTTTTTTTAAGTGTTCAGAAATGTCATTTGTCTTTGTTTGTGCTGGTTTAGTTTAATTATTTAAAAGCTAAATTTTAATCTGTGTTAGAAGCCTCCAGAGGCTGGATTTTCAGCTAACAGCATGTTTTGTGCTAATGGGGTTGTGGTGGAGAATCAGTTTTCAGTTTCATTTAAATATTCTATTCCTGCTTGCACCCTGTTGCTCCTATTGAGATAGCTATAATTTAAATAATTGATTCAATGAAAAAAAATTCAGCAGTGGAAAGCTTAACAGTCTATTCCAAAAAGGTTAGATACCAATTACTGTAATTTTGCATAAAATGAAATAAGAAAGCCTGCCCCTTTCACTCCCAGGGGAAAATGTTAGGATAATCAGAATTCTTATGGGGTTTTTACAATCAATAAATGTTTCAGTGAATGATTACAGCACTTAAATTGAAAAGTATTGTTCTTGCTCCTAAAATTATACTAATAAACCCCTCCAGGATCTGACTGGGAGGGGAGCAGTGGAAGAAGAGATGGTCAGTACAGGAGAGGAAATGGTTTATCTACCTCACCCCTAAGAAAGATTGTTTTTTTGTTGTCAACAATACTAGTGATTTTTTTTTTTTTTTAATATTTTATTTTAGCCACTTTGCGCCTTTTTTTTAGGTCTTTCCTTTTATTTGCATTTGTAGTTTCACTTTTCCAAAATATTTTTAAGTGGTTTGACAGGCAGTGTCTACCTAGTTCTGGTTCCTGAAACATAAAGAACAGATAATATTTTGTAAATTTTATTTTAATTATTCACGTCGTTCAAGTCCAACTACACATCACAAGGCAGTGCCATCTGGACACAGCAGAACAAGCTCTAAGCCACGTCATTTCAGTATCAGAAGTCTAGTCATGCCAGTGTGGCATTCTGCCTGGGTTCGTTAGCTTACTGAGTAGTTAAGTAGGCTATTCAGGTAGAGCACTGTGCCAATATAACTACACTACTTTCAGCATGCAAAACATTTTCAGCATCTCCGTGCAGGTTTATGGCACAGAACATTGTTCTGTGTTGATCCCTTAGGTGAGGATAGCCTTCATCAACTCATTCATATCATAAAACTTGACCTCTGGCAATGTTCTTATCTGGTCCAGAAATCTTACCAGGTAGGAAGTTGAATTTGGTAATCTTTCAGTTTGGTTTGTTCAGAGCACCAGGAATTTATCTGCATCCTGCAGGCCTCCAGCGCAAGAAGCTTGTAGCTTTCCCACTGTTGCTTCTTCCTGACTGTCATCTCCTCTGCTTCCACTCTCTTTCTAGAAACCTGAACAAAAGTTTGGGTAATTAATGCACAGGTCTATTTGCTTTGCAAATAAGAAGCAGATAAATAGACGGATTTATCAGAGGCAGCTATATAAAATATAGCTAAAGAAGGACACCTTATGTGGTTTTGGGCTAGCTGAGGATAACATAAATATCTAAATAAAGAGTCCTTCTCTTTGTCAGCCTGCTCTGCCTACTTGCCTTTGAGTGTTGTTTTCAAGTTGGTCTTTTTGATTCTCCTGCATGCTGCACAGTATTGTTGCAGAGAGCTACCAGGACCTGTGACATTAGCATGCAAAAGTGGGTGAGAACATTTTGTGGACAGTTTCTTTTCAACTGTGGATTGCATAGCAAATCTGGCCACCTGGCCACTGTCGTGAGAGACAACA
>NW_009221055.1:0-4992 GCF_000690835.1 Fulmarus glacialis | reverse complement strand
TTCCTAACAGGAAAAATGTGTCCTGGGGAAGACAAACTTTCATGGCAGTGTTACTGGTAGCCAAGTTTTTGAGGGAGAGGGTCTCCTTATGTGTTGGATTGGATTTTTTTTGGTGTACTCTTGGTTTGGCAGATTTCTGCCTGTATTTTTGTTGAGAAATCATGCATTTCATATCCAGATATCATGGCCTTTCTTTGCAGGACAGCAATAGGCTATGGTACAGCCCTTAGCTGTCTCCTCCCACAGCTTCTGGCCTTTCCCCACTGTTCTGGGGGAAAGGGCAGGACCTTTTCAGAGCTCTCTTTTCAGGACGCGGCAGTGGGCCTAGAGGACTCTCCAGAGTACAGCAACTCCCCTGCAACAGCCAGCACCAGCCGGCTAACCTGGGCAGGTACATGAGAGGCATCTGGATGCTGGCTGTGCCCCATCTAGCCAGGCAGGCTCAGCATCACCATCTATGTGGGTTTCTACTTGCATGGCTTCTTCTTGGGCTGTTACCGAAATGGATTTCCAAACATAAACTTGTTTCTAAACATAGCTCTTGCCTGTAAATCTTCCAGTAAATCCCTTCCTAGTAAATTAATTGGACTGCCTTCCATTATCACAAACTGATGATATAATAAATATGGACCTACTTCTACTAATAAAGGGACTATTATCCCCAATGCCACAGGGTGCCCCGCAGTTCCTTGCACGTGTACTTTCTCGTGACTTTACCCCATTTTTAGTACTTTCCCGGTGAATGCAGATCCCACAGGGACAGTCAGGTGAACTCACCCTGTGCTGGCTGTGTCATATGCGGCAGACTCGCTCACCAGGTTGGCAACCTGTAGACTCCCATCTGAATCACCAAATTGTTACCAAAATGGATTTGCTTGCACTTTTCTTCTCTTCTAGTTCACGCATGGGTACAGGAAAGAAAGCAGCGGACATACACACTAGCTAAAACCCCTTTTTATTGCTGGCCATAAAGGTGTCTTTCAGTTGGGAGCCCAGGAAGGACCCTGTGTTACAATTGTTGATTCCTTATATGCAATCTTAAGGCTACTCACTTATTCATTTTTACAGTCTAAAAAACCTATCGGCTTTGGCCATGAGATCGCCTGTTACCATTCACTTTTGAGTATTTGTACACACAACCCCCCCATGGAAGCATGCTTAATGCATATTTATTAGCTGAGTTTGCACTATTTTGTTGCAACTTTGCCGTTTTCAGCCAGTTTCCGTCTGTTTTCTTCTAACAATAGACCCACCTGTATAGGCAAGGTCGCTGTCAGTCAAGTTCTCTTGTGCATGTCTTTGAAGCCATCTTTACATAGGAGCTTTTTCTTATGTAGCACAATCTGCTGGTAGCGTTTTCACCAGGGCTAGTTCAAAGCCTGTGCAGCAGGATGCAACTGCTGCCTGACAAGTTTTCTTTCTATCCCACAGGAGCTCAATGGTGATAACGCCATTTCTAGCTTTCCTTGGGAGACAGGGAGGCCCAAAGCTCTTGCATCACAGCTTGGCTTGGTCTGGGAAGGCAAGCTGAAAACCACGCGGCGGTCACAGAACTTCTGACCTGGGCTGTGAGCTGTGCAAATGCCAGGAGAAAGCTCTGAGAATACTTTGCACATACGCCCAAGCGTTCCTGCTCTACCCCAAGTGTCACCAGCCTGAGCCCTGACATCTGGAGACCGATGTTTCACACCAGCGGGGCAGTGGAAGGTAGAGTTGCCTCCTCTCTGACAGGAGGCTGCCACGCTTTGGAGCAGGCATGCTCTGGTGGGGTCAGACCAGGTGCCTGTCCTGTCTCCTGGCCTTCATGTGCTTCTCACACTCATGGACAGCCCCATCTCTGTTGACAGTCTTTCATAAATGGAGGTTTGCAGAAGTGGAAGTTGTTTCTCCCTCCTGGTGAGAGCACGCACGGGGGCTTTGTTGTCAGAGAAGCCAATGGGGAGTGCTCCTAGTTGGATGCAGCTCCCTTGGCAGACACTTGTGACCCTCTCTCAGCCCCAAGGTCTGATTTGTGCTTTTCTCCCACCCAAGCTGTGCTGCCGACTCTTGGGAAATGGGGGTACTGAGGGCAGATGGTTTCACCACAGCCAGGAAGTTCCAGTCAACCCATCAGGGAGGTTTTCTTCCTGGTTCTTGCAGTTACAGGTTTTCAAGCAACCCAGAAAAGAAGTTTTCCAAGGAAACGTGACCAAGGAAAGTGCAGGGTTTAGCCCTGATTGCTCTCTGTGTGGATTGTGTCTGTCTTCAGTCAGGCACGCAGAGCTTTCAGACAAGGGATGGGACTAATCCAGACTGAAGTGAGCAATCAGGATCCAAAGTCTGTTTTGTTTAAGGCAATCAGGTGGAAATGTGCAGTTGGAGCCTTCTTGGTTGTTTACCCTTTGATTTCAGTGCTGTCCTCTAGTCCGGATCTTGCACTGTTTTTGCTAAGGTGTAAAAATTAAATGGGGAAAGCAGATCATTCTCACCCCCACACACACCTTCCCCCCTAGCCCAAGGGGGCTTGAACAGACAAAATCTCTGGGCGTGTGTTGTTTTGTTAAACATGTACCAGATACCCAGCATCAGGGGCGTTGTGTTTGAATTTTGCCGTGGTTTTGCTCCGGCATAAAAATTAAATGGAGAAAGCAGATCTTCCTCACCCGCACACACCCCTTCCCCCCAGCGCAAGGTGAACAAACAAAATCTCTGGGGGTACGTTGTTTTCTAAACAGGTGTCAGATAGGCATCATCAGGGGAGCTGTGTACAGCGAACGGCTGCAGGTGCCTGGGGCTTGACCAGTGTCACCTGGAAGGGGAAAAGGAGAAAAAGGTGACCATGGGGACTTGTTATCAGTTGGCCTGGGTCCCTGTTGCCCTGCACACCCCCTGAGCCAAATGCCATTTCTGGACAGTCACTCTATGTCTTTCTGTGTCCGCTTTTGGTCAGGGCTGGGTGTGGGTGCAGTGGAGGTTCAGCGTCCTGACTGAGCAGACTTGTCTTCAGTGATGGCCATCTGTCAGAACAAGGGTGCTGAGGTGCACTGGCCATTCCTCATTGTATACGGCTGTGTGTGTGCCTTGCAGCTTTCAGCTTACTGCACCTATTCCCACGGTACGCTTATTGGAAACCTCATGTATTAGCAGACCATTCGAAACGTCCTGATGCTGTAACTCATTGGCTTTTTTTTTCTCTTTTGGGGGAGGAATGTGAAGAAAAGAGAAAAATAGTTTAGGTATAGCTAAAACACATGCCTTGAGTTTTATGAGAACACTAAAACAAATGACCTGACCCATCCTTTGTGCCCAAATTGTTGTCATTTTAAGGTCAGGATCTTTGCCTAAGAAGGGCCTCAACTTATTAGAGGAGGAAACAGTAAAAAATGTTCGATTTCATTGGATCTGAGACTTACCGAGCATTTTCAGACACAAAGACCTCCTGTGCCACTGACAATCATACTGGCTGACCCCGTGTTGTCCTGTCCTCCTGCAGGGTGGTGTGTGTTTGTCTAATGACAGGAGCTTTGGAGGGTTCTCAGGTGTAAATACAGAATAATACTATGTTTATTGCTGTGGTAATCTGAAGGCATGAGGGAAACAAAGATTTTGGGGGAAGAGAAGATACTTTTTATTTGCCATCAGATTTTTCTACAACACAGCTTTTGTGGGTCACTGACAAGATAATCATGGAGGTGGTGGCTGAGATTCTGTAATGGAAGTTCTTTTGTTCCGGAATTGAAGCCCAAATCACCCTCTAACAGTCTTAGTCAGACTACTGAATCTGGATGTATACAGTTTCTTTTCTCTAAACTGAAGATAATTCAGTTAGAGGGCGAGCCTGTTTGGAAGTTTTAGTAGTTTGGGGACAGAGGCCAGCTGGGGGCTGGGGCCCTCGGGGAGGGGGCTGTTTCTGCCCCGTGCCCTTGGCCTGGCGCTCACAGCTGGGAATGGGCTTTCCAAAATCCTGCTGGAAGGAGCCAGATGTGCCCACCCCCAGGCACAGCTTCAGGGTCTGCTGCCAACCTGCCTTCAAATCAGCTCTCCCAGCTGGACAACACCCAGGAGCAACTTGGAGTGTTGCTGTTCTCCTTCAGGAAGCATGGTACACACCAAGCACACCCAGAGCTGTGCCTGTGCCAGGAGAAGACTTCAGGAACTGCTGGGGCTGATGGTGACAGTTCCCACCAGTTGTCCAGCTCAGGAGGATGCAGGTAAGATGCCACAGAGGGGACACTGACTGGTTGTCACTTCTCTTGCAGGAACAGGATTTAACAGCAGAAGGGGAGCAGGACAAAAGGGCCCATGAGGTTCAAAAGTGCATCAGACAACTGGTGCAGTCACGATGAGAGCAGAGGGAGAAGAGAAAGAGATGCAGGTGACCTGGTTAGGACAGTGCTTTCAAGGTAACATCTGCCACACAAACACAAAGACAGATGGAGGTATTGGGAGGTCATGGAGTGGGTGAGAAAGGTGCCTGGGAGCGAGGAGAGCATGGGGAGATAGGAGACAGAGATGGAGGTGGAGGTGAAAAACCCGTGGTGTTGGGAGTGAGGACACTCCTGCTGTGCAGGTGCTTGTGCTGTCGCTGGTGGCGGAGGAGCTGATAGGGCAGGAGCAGGCAGGTGTGAGCAGCCCTGAAGGTGACTGGTTAGAAAGGGAGATGATTGAGCAGAAGAACCTTCCCGTGAGCCCAGGAGCTGTCAGTCTGGTGACCAGAAGCACCCTTGAAATCTGCAGCTGGCCGCTTTGAAGCACAGCTAGGTAACGAGAATCCAGACATCGATAATCACAAAACTGATTCCATGGATAATAACAAAACCAAGAAATTTTAGCCACCACTTACCATCAGAAAAAGTGGAAATAGTCTGGGAAATTTGAACTGGTCTGAATAAACAGAAACATCATCATCTTGTGGCTGTTACACGTGGAAACTAGAACTCAACAGTATCTATGGGCTGTTCAAAGTGGTGGTGTCCTAAGCTCCCTGATGTCATAGAATCATAGAATCATAGA
>NW_009221054.1:115661-122495 GCF_000690835.1 Fulmarus glacialis | reverse complement strand
GAGGGGGGCGGATTTCTCTCCCCCTCTCTCGGATTCTCGTTGGATTCAGACGCCGATTTGCTCAGGTAATCCCCCCTCCTTGTCTCCCCTTCCCCTCCCTGCCCTCTCCAGCAGCGGGCCGGGCCTCCCAGCCCAGGCGGCCCAGCGCTGCCGGGAGCGGAGGGGATTAGCTGTTATCCGGGGTAGAGGGGAATAAGTGGTAACCGGAGGTGTTTATTTCGCAGCCCCCCTTCCTGCTCGTTCGGGTTTGGCGGAGGAGATTGGTTCCTCCCGGGCTGCCGGGAGGCCCAGGCCCGGTGGAGAGCGCAGGCCCGCCGGCCAGCGCCTTTACTCCAGCTCGGGGATTAGAAAGGCGAAGCGGCTTCTTAGTGACAGGCCTCAACGCGGAGAGGAGCAGGAGGAGGAGGAAACAATACAATTAGCCGCAAATGTGCACTGATCCTTTGCCATATTTACAACTTCACCAGGGCAAGGAAGGAAGGTCCCAGCGCAGACAGCCCTCTGAAGTGGTAAAGGAGTAAGTGGAGCAATAGGGGAAGAGAGACAATGTAAATACCCAGGAACAAAAATACCACCTCTCTTCGCTGTTACCTTCTCCTTCTAACCAGCTGCGTTCTGAACATTCAAAAGTTCGAATGCATATGGATTTACAATGTGCAGAGGTTTAATCTCTAAATAATATAGCGATTGATTAGTGTATTAATCACTGAGTATATTTGTAGCATAAAACTAGTGCTTGTGGGATGATTGACACAACACGGACACCTGCAGACCCAGGAAATATAGGTAGGCGAGCATATTGTATCAGCTGCTCCACACAATCTCAGTGTCTATGTGCTGTATACATTGCAGGAATATGTACTAAATCCAGAAGAAATACTATTTTGTGCTTCTAACAAGCAGAAAACGGGAAAGGGATCGTGTGTAAAGTGCTGCGTTTATGACATTTAAGGGGCCAAGGTGAAGATGAGATCTAACCCGAAGTACTTGAGAATCGAACGTAAATTTAATTAAGTGAAAAGTGAGGAATGCTTAAAAAGTGTCATCCTTTCTTGTCAGGCCATATCACTTTGAGATCCTGAGGTTGTTATTGGCTGTTTGTGTCCATGATGTTTGAATATGTAATCAGGTGTCATTTTAACAGGTCAAATGTGTTTTGTAAATGACTGTTGATTAAGTGTCAGGTCTTTATAAATAAATGGTAGCTAATTTACAGTAAAGTAAATGTTGGACTTATCTGTAGTAGGGTTGAGAGTGTTAGTAAAAATTGAGGTAGATTTAAAACGGACAGCCTGTGAACTAATAAAAATACTCCTACAGAAATTACATAATTGAGGGAAATTTTAAGATACAAAGTTTCATCTTTCATATAGAAAGGAAATTTGTAAATGGCAAACAAGTATCAACATTACATAATTTGTCTGGTTTTCAGCAGGTTTTTCAGTTGTTCAGACAGATCTGTTGTAATAGTAAGTGGTTAATGTATCTAATAGAGTAACTTTCTGGTGTATTGTGTTTAGAGTCTTACACTAAAACTCTGCTATCGTGCCTCCGAGTGCCCTGATACATGTTTAAAAGGGTGAAGTTAATATAGCTGTCACGTAGAAGGCGTGTTTTTAATGCTGTAAATCCGTGTCGTAGTCAGTAGCGTGTCCGTGATTTGTATTGGTCAGGGAGCAGTTTGAATTTTAAAAAGCCTGAAGATCCTGCTGAGCCCCAATCCCGGCCTCCCTCCCTCCCACTAATCTCCCATTCCTGTCTTTGTGCTGCCTGGTCCTGTTAGACACTGTTTGCAACAGGGCCTCAGGCCTACGTGCGTGGAGCGGAACCATTTACACTTCGAAAAAGCAGCTTTTTATTTTTAAACTTTGTGAATTGCAGAGGGAGCCACTAGTTGTCTCTAACTGTCCCTATCTTAGTGTGTAGCAGCAGAATTGTTTTCTTTTGGTCCGTAGCATGCGTAGAGGCCGAGTGTAACTCTGCTTTACAGGAAAGAAAGGACTGTGCAGAAGTAGTTGTAGTTCTTGGGTAGTTTTCATCATCAGGAAGCGACGTTAGCTCTAGCGTTTCTTTCGTCGTCTGTTTCAAACAGCTCCCGTTTTAACAAAAACGGGTTTGTTAAAGAGAAGTGGACTTCTCTGACTTATTTTTCATTTAAGGAGGTTTGCTTTAAATATACGAGATATGAGCAGGAAATGAGCTACTGTAGTTATGTAGTTCCTGTCAAGTTTATCTTGCCAGGGTTGTGTTTACGGCGCCTTTTTTTTTTTTTTTAATCGGAAAGCATGCACTTTTCTGGTATGAAAAATAGGCATATTTATAGAGGGAAATTTAAGATGCTGTCTATTTGTGATTTGTAATAAGTTTTTTCGTTTTGTTCTTCTGAGCTGTATGTGATTAATCCTGAATTAGTTGCTTTTTCACGGTTTATGTAGTTGTAAATTTATTTGTCTCAGAAAAATATATTTAGCATACGGAAGTATTTAATGTGAAAATGTTTATAAGATCAGTTATTTTTGTTTTAGATTGTATTTTTTAAGAGTATGTGTCTGTGTGTGAAGCAGGACTGTGTCACTTTCATACTACTTTTTCCCTAATGTTAGGAGTTTGTACTGGTCCACTGTTTATCACAACAGCTGGCTGGCTGCTTAAGGAGTATGTTCATGTTACAGGAAAAAAAATTATTCTCAAGATGTTAGTTGTAATAATTATTTTAACTGAAAGAGGAAAATACTTTCTTCTTGTTGTCTTGAAATAAAAGATACTTTTGACTACCTTGTACATTTTGAATTTGTTTGCTGTGTACAGGTTTTCTTTCTTTTTTTTCCTCTCAACTTCTTAAACATATTACCTGAAGTTATTAAAAAAAAAAAATCTTTCCCTGAAGGCTTTTGCTGTCTTTTAAAGCTGTTCTTATACTTTTGAAAAATAAAATCATAGGAACAGACATACCAGGAAAATAATATACTTTTTACATCTAAAATGTTTAAATTTTGATTTAGGAGAAACAGAACAGGATCAGAGAAGCAAAATTGTGTCACTAAAACCCTTTGCAGATCCCTATTCTACGGAAGAGTACAGATACCCCTGTGCAACCTTATTGCATGTTTGAGACTCCACGTACATTAATGTTCATATGACTCTTCTTGCAGAATCAAGGCAATAGGTAGTAATTTCCTTGGGATAGAACCACGGGTTTTTTTGTTGTGTTTATATGATGATTAAGGTAATGCAGTCTTAATCCTAAATGTTTCATGTATGTATTCCTCTACAATATACAGAAGCTACATTTTGAAGGGTACTAGATGAAAAATAGTCAAAGTGTGAATTGATTTGAGCCAGGGATTGGTATAACAAGTTTCCTATTGCAAATTTCTGTGTGTTCAGTGGCAACTGTGATACTTTTATGTGTATATTATATTACAAAGTGTTAAAGACATGATATTGAATTTATATTAACATTTCATAAATATTGCACAAGAAATGTAAAGTTAGTGGATAATTGCTGTAACTAGAAAGAAAAAAGGTACTTCTGTTCTGAATATCTAGCCTAGGAAAGAAATTAAGTCTTCAAATTCAGAAATTTATGCTTTCTAGAAATTATTCTAGAGGAGTGTGTAATATTCATGAATGTGTGGACACTTTGACAACAATTATGGGCATACTTAATTCGAAAAATATGAGTAGTGATAGCTTTAGAATTTGGTGTCTGGTAGGTATGAGGTGGGTCATCTAGTGTTAGGGTAGCTATTTAGTGCACAAAATACATCACTAGAAATATTTAACATTTGAAAAAAATGGCCATTTCAATATAATACTGCTTATTTTCAATCTTGCTTTTCATATGCCTTTATTAGAAGTAGTACAGGTTAGACTAGCTTCTGATTTTGAATCATCAGCAGTAATGAACACTCAGGTGCACAGAGATACCTACAAGGAAATTGATGATACCTGTGTATTATTGCTAATAACGCTGTACAATCATGATCCTTTTTAATAACCAAAAAAGGAAGTCCTTTTGAAATGACAATTGTAAAGGCTTGTATTCTAAAACCCTTTAATATAATTCATCTATATTTGTGTTTTTATTTTCTTAGTGTTACAAGCGTGCTTCTTAGTAGCTGATCCTGACCCCCAAAGCACCTGTGAGAGAAGTGCTTTATGTTGACATCTGCTGCACCCCAGGAGTGAGGAAATTGTGTTTGAGGAGATTGTGCAGGACCTATGATTTGTGTCTCACTTCCTGTCTCTACTGTTCACTATGGAAAATCTCACTAGCAAAAGGGAGGGGAGAAAGGATTTTGGCCCAACTGTACGTAGAAACTAAAAGGAATTCCAGTCAAATTGAACATGGTTATTGATACTGTACTTGAAGGTGACTACTTGGTTTACATAGATAATTTGAAAAAACTATAAACATTGAAGACCATTTCTCATGTTAAAGTCAGAAAAAAATCTAGGAAAGTTCATTTTATGACCTTTAGTATTTGTACCAGCTGGTTTTCAGTGGTTTTCTGGTCAGAGATCTCAAAATTCTTTATATGGGTCGATATTTTAATTCTTCAGATTACTACTGTGTTTTGATTTGAAGCACTTTGGTTTTTGTAGCAGGGTGTATGTATAGACATGCAATGCATTTTAGAGGAACAGTGTCAAAAAATGCTAGGCTGCATGGTAAGGGACTTGGATAAGGAAACAGCAGGCTAAGATTACAGAAGCTAAGAAAATCCATCCCCCTTCTCCATACGCTGGGCCTTAAACTACATTATTGTATACCTCCTTACCCCTGCAGCCCCAATTCAATGCCTCATACAGTGCATGGGAAATGCCAGCTGACTGGTATGCTGTTTTAACCTAATTTATGTATTTGTTTTTCTTTGTCATTCAGTGTGCAGCCTGCTGCGTTATTACCTGCTGTATACATCCATATCTTTCATGAACACTGAAGTGTTTTCGTCTGTTAATTTGTAGGAGTTATCTCAAAATAAAGATCTGCACTTCACAAACATTAGAGAGCTTTTTTTATTTGCACATCTGTAAAATATTATTTCCATTTTACAGATGGAAGACTGAAACTGAGTCAAAATAGTGAGTTTTAAAAGTTCTTATAAATCTTGTGTAATTTGACATGCTTTGTTCTTTAGATTTTTAGAGTTACTTTACAGCACTTAGTAAGTTCATAACATTGTTTTCTTTGACTTTATTTGTGGTTGTGAGTGCACTGCATTTCAATGTATCAGGCTCATTGTTTCTCATACTGGATCCCTAAGAAGTATAGAATGAGTTTTTGCTCATGGCCTTAAAAATCTATGAAGTTTCAACTGTCTTGATCATGCCAATAGCTGGAAAAGAGTAGATTTCCTGTCCTGAAAAATTAAAAAGAATCACCCTCCATATTGTGAAGAAACCAAAATCTCTGAAAGTTTATCAGGAAAAACAGAGACAACAACTAGATAATAACGCAAATCCTGCAAGTAATTAAATGGCTTGCCTGCAATATTGGAGACAGAGATTCAGAATGTTACTCTGTTAACTTCCAGCAGGAGCTAGCAACCCTGGAGGGTATCCTAAGGATTGGTTATTGGCTGTTAGGGGTAAAACTCTGCCTCTTAAAATTGATAATTGTTGCAGTTGATGTAAACTGGCTGAACGGAAACCTCTGCAGCCTAGTGGTCAGACCATTTCATTGCGATGTCAAGTCTGTTGTCCAGCTGCTCTATGGCTCTGTTAGGAAGGCAACTGTTCTGAGATGTCATAATTGCATTCCTAGCCAGAACATTGCTTTTGCGATGTAGGAAGTCCAGGTGCAAATGCCTAATCTGTATCAGGCAGAGAAGTTCTTGAGCTTTTTTCTCTCCATACGGCTTTTTATGTCATATGCTCTAGACGTGGCTCAGAGGCTGTGAGTATATTATGGAACAGGCACAATAAGTAGTGCTCAGTCTTTTCTTTTTTCCTTTCTATATTTACTTGTGATGGAGGTTTTCTGTGAAAATAATTTGGTGGGGTTTTAAATTTTTTTTTTTTAAAGGAAAGTTGATTTTTATAAATAGCAGTTTACAGCAGAAGATCTCTTGGATAGGAAACTGGTTTTAATCCATTGGATTTATTAACTAGGTTTTATTCAAATTCCTTAGTAAAAAAGTGCAATGTCCCACAGAAGGCACCTCCTTTTACTCTGTAACTCTGATTTGTTTCATGACATGAGCCATATATGAGGCAGAGATCCTGTGAATGACAAAGAACAGTATATGATCATTTAATGAATGTCTGTCATAATGCACAAGGGACTAAATTGAAGGTGTAAACAACCGTAATTCTGACATTTCTTAATACTTTAATGCTTGGTTTTATAGTACTAACCTTTATTCTCTCTTTTTTTTTTTTTTTAATATAATGTAATTTATCAAGCTCCTTGAATGTAAACATGTGTCTGTGATAGTGCAACCCCTACCTCTCACATTTGAGCTATGCTGACCAGGTACTTGGAAAGGGTGAAGTTACAAATACTTTGTCTCTGAAATTTTGTTTTCAAGTCTTAGGTCTTAGTTCCCTTTTCTTGCGTGTTATTTTCCATTCAGATACGTTGCTTTCTCTTTTTCTTCAAATATGCTTGCTCAGTATTAAGGATAGGGGGAAGAATTTAGAGAGCCCTCATTAGATGCTACGTACAGCAGCTATCTTGGCACCGGTAGAAAAAATAATCTGGAACCTACTTTTTGTAGTCTAAAAGCTGCGAAAATTTCAATAAGACTCTTAATAAGACTATGGCAAGAACTTATGGGGAGTGCTTTGTGGAGATTTAAAATCAGTTTAACGTCGATTTCCCCCCCC